>NW_017670358.1:228239-237449 GCF_001879085.1 Nicotiana attenuata
AGGTGGAAACTAAGGGAAAAGCGGTGATTGAGGCTTGAGTTCGGTCGTTGAATCGAGGTAAGTGTTGTGGCTAACCTTAGCTTGAGGGATTAGCTGTTGTTGTCTATTTGATATGTGTTTGGTTGTTGAGTACGACGTATAGGTGAGGTGACGAGTACCTATACGTTGTTGTCGGGTCATAGCATGCGAGTGAGTCTTATACTTGTGGCTATTGTATTCTTTATTCGTACTGTTCAAGCTTACACTGGTTATTCTTCATGTTAAACAAATCTTATCATGTTTTCCTGGAATTAGATGTTGGTTGAGTATTGACTCAAGTTGAGATTTATATTGTGAAGTTAAATATTGGAACGAGGTTGGTTATTGATAATTCCCTTGCCGAGTCGTTATTGTTCTGTTGTTTGGGTGAGGAAGAGTGTAAAGCACGAAGGGTGATGCCGTGCAATTTATTGTGAGTGTGTGATAATCCACGAAGGGTGATGCCGTGCCGTATTCTGAGAGTGTTAATGCACGAACGGTGATGCCGTGCTATGTTATGAGAGAGTTAATGCACGAAAGGTGATGTCGTGTCGTTTCTATTATTTCTTATGGTAAGGACGAGAGTAAAAGCACGAAGGGTGATGTCGTGCACTTGTTTGCTATGTTATTACTTTCGTTGGTGCAAAGCATGATATTTACTGTGTTTCTTTACTATACTATTTTTAGGATTTAATATTCCCCTCAGCATGTTTTCCCCCTTCCCGTTATTATCTGCTAAATTTTCATTTGTTGTTATTTTCTCGTATATGATTTAACTGCACAGGTTCATGTTATTGTCATGTCCTAGCCTCGTCACTACTTCGCCGAGGTTAGGCTCGGCACTTACCAGTACATGGGGTCGGTTGTACTGATACTTCACCCTGCACTTTCTGTGCAGATTCCGGTACTGGACCGCGTTGATTAGAGTTGGGTTGCTGCCTTTAGTCCGTCAGGAGACCCAAGGTAGATCTGCCGGCATTTGTAGACCCTGGAGTCTCCTTCCATTTATACCAATTTCCTATTTTCTTTTAATTCGAGGACAGTTGTATTTTCTTTAAACCAGTATTTGTGGTGACTCTTAGAAGTTCGTGGATTGTGACACCAGATTTTGGGTAGTCGTGTATTAGTGTTTGGATCATTAAAAATTTCCGCACTTCTTTACCTTTGTTTTGGTTTAATTTTGTTATTTATTGATTTGGATAATGATTATCGTATTAGTTCTTTATTTGTTGGCTTGCCTAGCATTCTGAAAAGTTAGGCGCCACCACGATCCCGACGGTGGGAAATCCGGGTCGTGACACTAAATGACCTCGGGAAGAAATAAAAGAATGTACATTTAATTAGGAGGATCCAAGACGTAGTAAACGTCAAAGAACATCTACTTCATTTGGACCAGATTTTGTGACTTTCTTATTGGAGAATGAGCCTCGAACATTTAAAGAAGCTATGTCTTCTTCGGAATCATTATTTTGGAAAGAGGCAGCCAATAGTGAAATAGAATCCATATTGAACAACCATACATGGGAATTGCTTGATCTTCCTCCTGGAAATAAATCGTCGGGTTCTAAATGGATTTTTAAGAGGAAAATGAAAGATGATGGCACTATTGATAAATATAAGGCAAGACTTGTGGTCAAAGGGTATAGACAACAAGAAGGTCTTGACTATTTTGATACATACTCTCCAGTTACAAGAATTACGTCCATACAAATATTAGTAGCATTAGCTGCAGTTTATGGTCTTGAAATTCATCAAATAGACGTTAAGACGGCCTTCTTAAATGGAGATTTGGAGGAAGAAATTTACATGGAACAACCTGAAGGGTTTGTGGTTCCAGGTAAAGAGAAGAAGGTATGTAGACTTGGTAAGTCCCTTTACGGACTATAACGAGCACCCAAATAATGGCATGCGAAATTTGACCAAATAATATTGTCAAATGGTTTTAAGATAAATGAATGTGATAAATGTGTGTACATTAAAGTGTTCCAAATCACATAGTCATTGTTTGCTTATATGTGGATGATATAATGATAATGAGTAATGACATTGCCAACATAAAGCGACTAAGCGTATGCTAACTAGCAAGTTTGATATGAAGGACTTGGGAGTTGCTGATTTAATTCTGGGGATTAAGATCCATAAGACTCTTCAAGGTATGGCATTGTCACAATCTCATTATATTAAGACAGTACTTTGAAAATTCAAGCACTTAGGGTTTAAATGTAACGACCTGATCGGTCGTTTTGAGCATTTGCACTTTTCTTGGTTGTTTGAGTTCATGAGTAGCTCCGTATGATGTATTATGACTTATGTGAATCGTCTGTCTTGGTTTCAGGTTATTCGGGATTGATTTGGAAGAATGATTCTCAGCTAGAAGCTTTAAATTTGAAAGGTTTGACCAAGTTTTAACTTTTTAGAATTTGACCTCGGGTTGGATTTATGATGGTTCTGTTAGCTTCGTTGGGTGATTTTGGACTTAGGAGCGCGTCTGGATTGTGATTTGGAGGTCCGTAGTAGAATTTGTCTTGAAATTGCGAAAGTTGGAATTTTGAAAAGTTTGACCGGGAGTGGACTTTTTGATATCAGGGTTGGATTTTGATTCTGGATGTTGGAGCAGGTCCATCATGTCAAATTTGACTTGTGAGCAAAATTTGAGGTCAATCGGACGTGATTTGATAGGTTACGGCAATGGTTGTGGATGTTTGAAGTGTCAAGTTCATTGATTTCGAATTGAGGTGTGATTCATCGTTTCGATGTTGTTATGTGTGTTTTGAGGCCTCGAGTAGGTCCGTGTTATGATATAGGACCTGTTGGTATGTTCGAACAGGGTCCTGAGGGGCTCGGATGAGCTTCAGATAGGTTTGGGTTGTGTTGCGCTCATTTTTTATGTTTTGACGTCGTTTCCAAGCATAAATGGTACTACATTAAGCAAATGAGCTCCGATTTCCATTTTTATTGAAGGATTAGTTACCTCCTATAGCAAAGGTTAATACCTTATTTATTTTAAATAAATACCCTTTTAAAAAATTATATTCCATAGCTACCTTTTGATTTTTTATAGCAAAATGTCTATTTATGGTTACCTCCTACCCTTAATCCATAAAATAAGCTTTGTATTATTTTTCTCTCTCCGCTCAAATTTCTCCTATCCCCTCAAATTTCTCGTATCCCTTACCCCATATCTATTCTCCCTCTCTCTCTCTCTCACACACATCTTCCTCCTTCATCTTACTTTTACAGAGCTTCTCAAAGATATTTTTGTTTGTACAGTTTCGACAAAACAAGAAGGGCTACAATTTGCATACTTGAAAATCCTCTCTAAATAATTCTGAATTGAGATCTTTGGCCTTGTGAGGCCATGAAAAACGGAGATCTTTTAGGGTCGAAATCTGCCATTAATATCTTTAGCTTCAGCCACCCTTTGGAGTAGAGAAGATAAGTAATCTATGAGTTTTGGCATCAGGCTTTGATTTTGAGTGATTTTGAGGACGATGTGGTAGATAAGAAGAAAGTGAAAATTGAGGTTCCTATTCCGAGGGAATTGTTATTTCCATCTACTGAGACGACATTAGGGTTGTTCTTGAACAAAGACGACGGAGTTTGGGGCTGAGCAACTTGAGTTTTCTATTAATATAGTTCAATGTATCTCGCTGTATTTCCATGTATTTTATTGTATTCATTGCTTTTTTTTTCATTGTATTTCAATGTATCTCGCTGTACTCCATGTATTTCATTGTATTCACTGTCTCGTTGTATTCCATGAATGTATTCATATATTTTTTTTAATTAATATAATTTATGTATTCAGATGTATTACATAATTTCTCTGAAGATTGCTATGTTTTTGGGGTGTTTTTCGGTTGAGAATCTTTTTTATAACTAGAAATACAAAATTTGTGTGTTATAATTGAGTTTGTTGAGTTATATTAGGAGTCTATTATGTTAATTGATTCACTTCCCGTTTAAAAGTAGTGTAATCCCCTATTTCACGCCATGAATACAGTCGAATACAGTTGAATACAATAATCTGTCCAGCTGTAATCCCATGTTTCACACCATGAATACAGTCGAATACACTCGAATACAAAAATCTATCTAGCTGTAATCCCCTGTTTCACGCCTAGAAATGCTACTGTATTCATGAATACAGTAGCTTAAATACATTGAATACACTCTAAAAAATCTGAAAACATAGATATAGGAAGTAATATAGTAAATGGTAGCTACAACTAGCTAATAACCACTAAAACATAGTGGTTTCTGAAAGTTTCTCTTTATTGAAGCATTAGATCTGTATCGTAAATACGGAGCCATAGCAAAAAGAATCATCAAATTTGGACATCGTATGAGGATTTTATGGTCATTTTACTAAGAATTGGGTTGCCAGATTTTTCAGATTAATTACGAAATTGCCACTGAATTCGTATTTAAAAGTATGCACTATTTTCAAAGATTGAAACCAACATATCTCCTTCAATATAAGGTCAAATGGAGTGATTCAAGAACCTAACTTGACTAAATTTCACAAGAAATCCATTGGAGGCACTAAAAGTGAGTTTCGGGATCATTTGGCACGAGAAGCGAGGCAGAATAGCTGGCAGAAAAATATATAAAACAAGGGTTTGTTCATTGGTCATATTTTGAGTTGGGGAGCTCGGATTTGAGCGATTTTGGAGGCGATTTTCACCATATGGATTGGGGTAAGTGTTCTATACTCGGTTTTTTGTTCTACTTCATGAATCCATCTTCGTTTTTGGCATTTGATTGATGATTTCAAAGTGAAATTTGGGGGTTTTGCTAAAGTTTCATAAAGTGAATTTTTAAGTTTTAAACATCAATTCGGAGTCGGAATTGGATGAAGCTAGTATGGTTGGACTCATAATTGAATGGGTTGTCGGATTTTGTGAGTTTTGTCAGGTTCCGAGATGCAGGCCCGGGTTGGCGTTTTGGTCGATTTTGGGCTTTTGATTAAAGATTCGACCTTTTTCGATTGGGATTAGTTTCTTTAGCATTGTTTGATGTATTTGAGTTGTTTTTGGTTAGTTTTGAGCCGTTCGGAGATTGGAACACGCGAGATGGCATTTTTGGAGCATCGCTTGGCTTGCTCGGTATTGGAATTGGCTTGTTTAAGGTAATTAACGATTGTAAATCTAGTCCTGAAGGTATGAAACCCCGGATTTCGTATCGTTTTACTATTTTAAGGTGACATGCATGCTAGGTGACAGGCATGTAGGCGTGCACCATTAGGGATTGTGACTTGGTCCATCCCGTAGCAACTATAAAGTTGCGTATTTGGTTGAAACTATATGATACATATGTGTTTTAGAAAGAGTTTCTGTAAATTCGGCTGAATGCCATATTTGGGCTTTGTGCCTGAGCGGTTTGGACCCTTAGGGGCCTTTTTCTTACTATCCTCTCACTGTTTTTGATTGAAAAATCTATACTCGGTCATGTTATACTTATTGATTTCATAACTCAGTCTTTATTACTCTGTTTTGATGTATATAAATATTGTTTTGGGCTGAGTACCTTGTTTTTTTACTGAGAGACCGAGTACACCCCCAGTGAGCGCGGGTACCCTGAGTGTGAGTGATGGTGAGGTATGCCCGAGGGGCTGTACACGGGTGATTATGAGGTTTGCCCAAGGGGCTGTATATGAGTGATGTTTTGCCGAGGGGCGGTTTATGATTTTATCATTTTGCTCACCCTTGCATTGAGCCCTTTTTGAGAACTGTTGAAAAATATCTTCAAATGATTTTTCTGGAACTGAGTTTAAACGAAATGATTTGATTTAAACTCTGCTTTTAAAAGCTTGTTGTAATTTACTGAGATTTCATGATACGAATTTTATATGCTTTATTGCTCGTCACTACTTCTCAACCATTATTTACTTTGGTTACTTACTGAGTTATCGTACTCACGTTACTCCCTGCACCTTGTGTGCAGATCCAGGCGTATCCGGACTCGGTAGCGGCTGTTGACTATTCCAACTGTCGATCTACTCGGAGTTAGCAAAGTAGTTGCTGGCGAGCGCAGCCTTGCTCTTCTCCCTCCTATCTTCCTATAGTTTGTATTGTAGTTACATTTCCAGACTGTGTTAGTCTCAGTATTTTCGGACAGATTATAGTAGATGCTCATGACTAGTGACACCCCGATGTCAGGCTTTTCTTTCCGCACTTTCGTTATTCAGATTTTCTTTATGAAGTTTTATTATTAAATAGCGTGAATTTATCTTTGAAAATGAAATATCGTGTTGTTTTTTGGTAAAGAGTCGGCTTGCCTAGTTCCACGATAGGCGCCATCACGACATGGTAGTTTTGGGTCGTGACATTAAAGTTGCAAAGACTCCAATTGACGTAAATCTTGCAGTAGCAAAGAGCAAAGGACAAAGCATATTACAATTGGATTATGCTCGTGTGTTGGGATGCTTAATGTATATCATGAATTGTACACGGCCAGATATAGCTTGTGCTACAAGTAAATTGAGTCGATACACGAGCAATCCAGGTCAACCTCATTGGATGGCAATGAAACGAGTTTTGGGATATTTAGAACACACCCAGGACTTTGCTTTGCACTACAGTAACTATCCTACGGTGATTGAGGGATACTCTGATGCAAATTGAATCACCGATTCAACAGATTCTAAGTCCACAAGTGGATATGTATTCACTATTGGTGGAGGAGCGGTATCTTGGAAGTCGTCCAAACAAACTTGTATTGCCCGCTCTACAATGGAGGTTGAGTTCATAGCCTTAGATAAAGCCGGTGAAGAAGCTGAATGGCTCCGGAATTTCATGGAAGACATTCCATTTTGGCCCAAACTGTTGGCACAATTATGCATATATTGCGATAGTCAAGCGGCAACTGGAAGGGCTGGGAGCTTTATGTATAACGCTAAATCTCGACATATACGACGAAGACATAAAAACGTTAGGAAAGTATTCTCTAGAGGAATTATCACGATTGGCTACGTAAAGTCAACCGATAATATGTCGGATCCACTTACAAAAGGCCTAACTAGAGAGGTAGTTGAGAAATCATCGAGGGGAATGGGACTATGTCCGAGAACAAGTCATTGTGGCGGTAATTCTACCTAGAAGACTGGATAAAGGAGATCAAACAAAGTCATTAATGACGGTTCAACATTGTCAACTAAAATTTTGGTCCATTCTCATGATGAAACAATGTTCAGTACCAAGGATAAAGCACTAAGGCTGTTTAATGATTTCTAAATTTGACATGGGTATATCAAATAGTGTATCTACAGAATGACATCACGACCCAAGTTATCCCTCCGTGAACTGTCGTGACGGCACCTAGTCTCTACGACTAGGTAAGCCTAATATTGCGGAATGAAATAGAAACTCAAAGATAACAGCTAACGAATATAATTAATAAAAACAGAAACGATGTCGCTCGGCATATACAATAGTCACTTTTCCCACCCAGAATATCGCAATGTCACAAGCTTCTAAGAAGTCCTATCAGTTCTATACATCATTCCACGAAAAGGAAGAAAATGAACATAGGAGATAGAAGGGGACTCTAAGGTCTGCGAACGCGGTAGATGTACCTAAGTCTCCTGAAGCAGCAACCACACAGCTAGACTCGAGGCTAATAGCTAGTACCTGGATCTGCACACGGAAAACATGGCAGGAAAGGGCATGAGTACACCACAACGGTACCCAAGTGCCAAGCCTAACCTCGGTCGAGTCGTGACGAGATCAGGTCAAGGCCCTACTGGTATATATATAATAAAATATAACAGAATGAAATATCACAGTAAGAATAAATACTGAAATTTAACAAGAATGTAAGCATAGAAGAACAACAGCTCAAAACACAGAGATAACAACAGGGGATCTCCCAGGATACCGTCCCGTAGTCCCAAACATAAATGTGCAAGGGGATCTACCGGAATATTGTTCTTTAGTCCCAAAGTAAATATGCATCTCAACTAACGGAAATAACAGTTACAACAACGAAACCATAATTTAAGCTAAGTCCGAGTCAAGGAAGAACAGAAAATTTCACTAAACATGCTACACAGAGTTCAGATAGGCAGTTAAGATAGTTAAGGCACGTAGGCATGCTTTCCTAAACTAAATAAGATAGTTACATATGCTAGTGTTGCTCAATTAAAGGAAAACAAATATTTGCTTAATGAAAACGAGGTTTTTCAACAATAGCCCGTGTACGCACTCGTCACCTCACGTACACGGCGCTCATATATCAAATAGTACCAAGTACTAAGAGGAGTCCCCCACACAAGGTTGGGCAAGCCACTTACCTCGAACTCAAGGCTACTCAAGGCTCAGTCACAGCTTTGCCTTTCAAACAAGTCTCCGAACCAACAATATCTAGCAAATCACCAACCAAACATTTCAAAATAAGCCTTAGGAATCACCCACGATAACAAAAGACTCAATTTGGGTCATTATTGAAANTTTTCATGATATTAGACTTTTATATTGCTTTTATTGCTCGTCACTTACTTCTCTAACCTTTATTTTACTTTTGGTTACTTATTGAGTTATTCCGACTCACGTTACTCCCTGCACCTTGTGTGCAGATCCAGGCGTATCCGGACTCGGTAGCGGCTGTTGACTATTCCAACTGTCGATCTACTCGGAGTTAGCAAAGTAGTTGCTGGCGATCGCAGCCTTGCTCTTCTCCCTCCTATCTTCCTATAGTTTGTATTGTAGTTACATTTCCAGAATGTGTTAGTCTCAGTATTTTCGGACAGATTATAGTAGATGCTCATGACTAGTGACACCCCGATGTCAGGCTTTTCTTTCCGCACTTTCGTTATTCAAATTTTCTTTATGAAGTTTCATTATTAAATAGCGTGAATTTATCTTTGAAAATGAAATATCGTGTTGTTTTTTGGTAAAGAGTCGGCTTGCCTAGTTCCACGATAGGCGCCATCACGACATGGTAGTTTTGGGTCGTGACATTAAAGTTGCAAAGACTCCAATTGACGTAAATCTTGCAGTAGCAAAGAGCAAAGGACAAAGCATATTACAATTGGATTATGCTCGTGTGTTGGGATTTTTAATGTATATCATGAATTGTACACGGCCAGATATAGCTTGTGCTACAAGTAAATTGAGTCGATACACGAGCAATCCAGGTCAACCTCATTGGATGGCAATGAAACGAGTTTTGGGATATTTAGAACACACCCAG
>NW_017670358.1:732694-769487 GCF_001879085.1 Nicotiana attenuata
GGTATAATCTACACAAACCCGCCACTTACCGTTTTTCTTAGGTACGACAACCGTGTTAGCCAACCAATCGAGATACTTTACCTCATGGATTGACCCAATTTTTAATAGCTTTTGGACCTCCTCTTGAATCACCTAGTTTTTGAAAGCTCCTTGCTTTCTTTTCTTTTGTTTTACGGGTGTGCAGGATGGGTCTTCATTTAGTTTGTGAGTCATTACATCCGGTGGTATTCCTGTCATATCAGCATGGGACCAAGCAAAACAATCCACGTTAGCTTTTAAGAATTCAATTAACATACCTCGCGTATCTGAGCTTAAGTTGGCTCCCACATAAACCTTTCGTTCAGGCCATTGTTCAAATAGTATCGCAGGCTCGAGCTCCTCAATTGTTGTTTTGATGTTTTCATTCTCTTCAGGTTCTTGAATCATATCAGGTCTCAAGTCTAAATCTGTCTTTCCTTGTTCAGTTGTGGTTTGGTCTATGTCTTCTTCAACCTTATTTACAGCACTCGTATCTGTTACAATATTAATACTCCTAGCTGTATGTTGTTCCCCTCGAATTTGACAGATTCCCCATGGTGATGGGAATTTCATTACTTGATGTAGAGTTGACGGGACAGCGTCCATATCATGAATCCACGGTCTCCCCATGATTACATTATATGCCATCTCCATATCTACTACCTGAAATTTGGTATCTTTCACAACACCCTCTGCAAAAGTTGTTAGAATTACCTCTCCTTTAGTTACAACACTGGAATTATCGAATCCTGTTAGAGTATGCGCCTTTGGAATCATCTTATCCTCCGCTTGCATTTCACGTAGCACTCTTAATAGGATGATGTTTGCAGAACTTCCTGGATCAATCAAAACTCTCTTTACATTAGTATCATGTACAAGTAAAGATATTACCAGCGCGTCGTTGTGGGGGGTGATCACTCCTTCTGTGTCTGCATCATTAAAAGTGATACTTTCATCCTCTAAGGTTTGGCGCACTCGTTTCCCGTGCGTGATTGTGACTTTGGAAACTTTATTTGAAGCTGTGTATGTTATTCCATAAATATCTTCTACCCCCACTTATAACATTCACGGTTCTCTTGGGTGATGGGGGCTTTGGTGGCTCTTGCCTGTTTTTCATGTAGGCTTGCTTTCCTTTCTCACTAAATAACTCAGTGAGATAACCTTGTTTCAATAGATGGTCCACTTCACTTTGTAAGAATCTACATTCTGAAGTCTTATGCCCGTGATCATTATGAAATTCGCACCAATGATCTGGATTGCGCTTGTTTGGATTTGATCGCATCTCCTTCGGCCACCGTACCTTATCTCCCATGCTCCTCAAAACAGCTACGAGCTCGGAGGTAGTGACATTGAAATTATATCCGCCGAATCTTGCCTTCAAACTTCCATCATTATCTCGTGACTCCTGTCTATTTCGATCATTCTTGAATCTTGATGAAGAGCCGGATTCCCTGCTTCTTGATTTTTGATCATATCGTTGATTTTCCTGTTTTGTCCGTGAATCTTTTCCTGCAGGACCCATATAAGGATCGTACCTGTTTTTACCTGATCTTTTTTCAGTTTCGGATCTCCTTGAACTGCTTCTTTCTTCATGTTGAAATCGAGGCACAGTATCTTCTTTGATTCGCAACTTCGTACTGTACCTGTTATACACATCATTCCACGTGGTTGCAGGGAACTCTCGAAGGCTTTCTTTAAGTCTTCTCGTGGCTTCAGAACTTTTATTATTTAAATTGCTCGCAAAAGCTATTGCAGCCCAATTATCTGGTACACGGGGTAAAGTCATTCGTTCGCGTTGGAACCTATCAACAAAATCTCTGAGCAACTCTGTGTCCCCTTGTTTGATTTTAAAGATGTCCTCCATTCTTTTCTCAACCTTTTGTGCTCCTGAGTGCGCCTTAATGAAAGAATCTGCAAGCTCAGCAAAAGAGTTTATAGAGTTTTCAGTCAAAAGAGAATACCATGTTAGTGCACCCCTGGTGAGTGTTTCACCAAATTTCTTGACCAACACGGACTCAATCTCCTGCTTGGTTAAATCATTTCCTTTGACCCCTGTAGTAAATGCCATCACATGGTCACGTGGATCGGTTGTGCCGTCATATTTTGAAATGTCAGGCATTTTGAACTTTTTAGCGATTGGAAGGGGAGCAGCACTCGGTTTCCAAGGTTGTTGTGAATATTTATCCGCATCTATTCCTTTGATTATTGGGGGAACTCCAGGGATTTGTTCGATGCGCTCGTTTTGTTCTTTGAGCTGTGTCTGCAAAGTTAGTACCAAATTTTGTAAATAAGAATTATTTGTATTACCTGGATTCATTTCTCGTGGTTCAATGGGGGTTCCTTCGTTTGAATTAACAAGGCCAGAACGAGGATTCTCCAGTGTATTGTTATTAGGCGAAGGTGTGGACGGCGCAGCAGGTAACCGGCTAACTAGCGCTTGAAGAGCTTGGCTAACCCGTGCATCAATTATTCTTTGCAGAGCTTCCTCTGGTCCCTCAAAATGTTCTGATTGCTCTTGCTCATCAGCATGTGATTTAGGAGTGCCTTCACGAGATTGACGTGGTGAATTTTGAAGGGAAGGAATCACGTTAATGTTCTGCAAATCTCCTTGATCTTGATGAATTTGATTTTCATGGTTTCCCAAGGTGTTTTCACTGTTATTATTGTTGTGTGACATGATGATAACAACAGATAGAATGTAACTTAAAAAGAATAGATTATCAGATTCCCGGTAACAGAACCAATTTGTTTAACCAAAAAATAATATTTTGGACAAAGCTAGAATTTGAGATGAAAAATCGGGTTACTGATAATCAAGAGACCAAAAAAGAATAATAGGCTTTCTGAGAATAAGAATAAAGCAGTAAACAAGTTTATATTTCAGTATGATGTCAATGATCTCTTTTGTCCAATACAACTTCCTCCTTTTATAGTTGATTCTAGGTAAAGGAATGAAACCTAAGCTTTAATGAGACATTTATGGACAATAAATGACATTAAATAAGCCGTTACACAATCATTCCTATTAAATACCTATTTTCTAACGTATCAGGTATTTAATACTGAATTTGGACTCCTTTTTGTCTTCAGATCCATGTCTTCAATGCCTTTCGATCCACTGACTTTAAATGACTTGAATTGGTACGAGACTCGTGTCTAAACTGCTTCTCGTGCCTGTTTCACTTCCTCTTCCCGTACCTGTCATCTCCCGTACCTTTTTCTCAATTGTTACGCTTTGACCATTTGTCCAGTCCACGTGTCACGCCACGTCATCTTCAATATAAATTCAACTTTTTTCCCAATACAACAGGTGCTCTTTTAAAAAATCTTAAGATTTCTTTGTTATTTTTCTCACTACTTTTTTCGTTTTTTTCCTTTAATTTCAATATTAAAAGTAAAAGATATGGAGATAAATGAGTTTTGCTACTATAAATGATAGGAGATAGTATATTCAAATGATTTATTTTAGCATGTTATTAAGGCGTACAATCCGAACTGAAATTCGAGATATTTATCCGATCCAAACGTCAAAATCCGATCAGATCCGAGTTTAATTTGATTCGAAATTCGGATTGCAATTTACAAAATTCAAAATCCGAAAGGTGCTAAATCTGATCCGATCTGATCCATGAAGAGACCTAGCTTGAAAGCAGCAGCAACATCAGTATTTGGAAGGACGGTGAACGCGGCGTGCACGTGTTCAGGGCCTTGGGCAGCTCTACTTGTATTCCCTTGGGTGGCCCTCTTGACATTTGTGTTTGATCCATCAAGCCTACGGCAACAAGAGGGGAGAAATTCAAAAATAGCTAGATTTACAAGTGGTCATTCAAAAATAGCCACAGTTCCAAAAGTCATTGAAATTTAGCCACTTTTCATGTAAAGATAAATCTAAACCAAAACACTGTTCAAAATCCGGAAAATATCCAGCATAATATACTGGAATTCCAGTATAATATACTGGAACTCCAGTATATTATACTGAGCCATCAAAGTATACCGCACCAGCATAATATGCTGGAAGTTCATGCACAGGTGCACCGAACTCCAGTATATTATGCTGGACCAGTCTCTGTTGCAGCAGAATAGTGGCTATTTTTTAATGACTTGGCAAATGTTGGCTAATTTTGAATGACCAGTCCGAAAACTGGTAGCCTGTGCTATTTTGACCGACAAGAGTTCCATGTATTTTATCAAGGCAAAACGACATCCTGGCCACTTAAACTTGCAGCTGATTGCCACCCCGATAAAGAAACTTATAACTTTCACATTTGAACACCTTAACTCGTACATATGTGAACTAGTAAACACCTTTGACCATTGACTATGCTTATGTGGCAAGGACATAGGTGACATGGACAAAGTGCGTGCAATTCACATAATTAGCACACATGAGTATAGTAATTTTGGATTAAAATTTTTCTAAAATCAGGAAAACAAATTATAATGAAAAAGAAAGAAAGAAAGGCCCCCATCCCATCCTTTTTTTTTACTAGTACACCATTTCCCCTTCTTCCTCCACCACTGTCCGCCAACCCCCCAACCACTACATCCATTTTCTTCCTCTTACTTCAAATCAAACCTAATAATTTTACTGTCACAAACACCCTTCAATTTTCTCCCAAGTTATTCTTCCACTGAAAATCAAGGGTATAGTTGAGAAGGACATTAAGAACTCAAAATTTGCATGCCAATTTTCGAATTAGGCAAAAACAAAATAAAAATAAATTTTGAAATTCCAGAAGAAAATCAACGTTGGCTTCAGAGTGGGGGAGCATTCTGGTGCAGTTTTGTGGTGTTCCATGTGCTTGGTCGTTGGCGAACTGGAGGCGGCGGCCATTGGAGTTTTCTGGTGGTCAAAACTCAAAAATTCTATCCCTAATTGAATTTAACAGAAATAAGAAGAGAAGTAGAAAATGGATGAAGGAGGCTGACTAATTTCTTGGATTTGGGGTTTGGTCGGAGGCTTTTCCGACAGTATCTTCTTTTACTGGTTTGGGGACAGGAGGAGGGAAGAGGTGGAGAATAAAGTAAAAAATAAAATGAAATTTTGGTAAATTTATTTTAAAAGTGGGACCCACAAATAACACAGGTCAAGCAATAAATGGTCTAGCATATGACGTGTTTGACATGTCATCGCAATTAATATACATGCTCGGTTTGATGTGTTTATTAATATTCATTCCATCAAGTTTAGGTGTTCAAATGAGAAAATTATAAGTTTGTTTAACGGGTTGACAATTGGGTGCAAGTTTAAGTGGTTAGGAAGCCATTTTGCCTTTTATCAATAACATAGTAGTATCTTTTTTTTTTCGAGCAAACAGGAAAAACATATATAAAATTACATAGTGCTTGCTACAACATGGCCTAATTGCATGCCACGAAGGACACTTTGGTATCCTAAGCTTGCTAATCTATTGCAAGCATCCATAGATAGGTATTTAACAAAACAACGTTGATAATCTTCATAATACATTACAGAACTAACAACAACATTGGGAGGGGATACAAAAACTTGTTTTTTCTTCCTTCCTGAAATTCTTCCCAACTTGGCCATGGTGTGCTCCACAGTGTTGCCTTCCCTAAATGTGTGCTGGAGGAGGGTCACCTTCCCTTGGTGCATTAACGACCTGCAAACATCAACAATATTATCAAAAACTCTATTACCACATTGTATAGCTTGTATTGCCTCAGCGCAATCCGTCTTTATTTTCAATGAGAATAAATTCCACTCATGAGCTATTTTGAGTCCTTCCTTTATTGCCTTTTGTTCTGCTTCCAAAGAGCTTCTAGCATGTATGGACTTTGTAAAATCCCACAATCTAGTTCCCATTTGCATTGCGAAAATCCTCTCCCATACTACTTTGGCAGTCGTTATGACTATCATCAATGTTTATTTATACCATCCTTTGGGAGGCTTGTTCTACCGGAATTGCAATTGCAACCTTTTAGTGGGTAATGGGTTGTTTTCCGTGAGAAGATTGAATTCCATAGCCTTTTGAATAATGTTGTTTATGTTAATAGAGTGCCTTGAGTTATTTTGATTATTAGCATTTTCAAATCTCCCATAGGACAAAAGAGAGGATATAATGCCATTGTAGGAATTTGTGTCTCATGGGGTAGTCATGATTTTTTAATTGAATAAGCCAATGCTACCATGTGGGATCATAGACGGTTACTCCCCCCAATTTATCCCGAAAAGCTTTGTTTACTTTGCAGTCGAAAAAGAAGTGAATGATAGATTTTTCTTCCTTCATATCACATATTTGACATAGCGGGTAAATATTAATCCCAATCCGTGGCAAGGTATTTTCTACATGGCAGCCTATTATGGAGACATTGCCATAAAATTTATTTTATTTGGGCAAGATATAGACCAAATCCAATCATAGTCCAAATGTTTTATGTAATTTGGTTCAATAAGGTTATAGTAACTTTTGGTAGTAAAAATTCCTTTGGATGAAAGAGACCATATAGGAATTTCATTTCAGGGTCCCTTTGTTCGTATTTTGACTTTGAGGAAATTTTGATGAGTTTCAGTAGGGATATCCATTGAAAGTTTTTTGAGGTCCCATAGCGATCAGAATAAATATCTCTGATTTTTAGATTGTAAATTTTAGGCAAAATGGAGCCTTCAATTAGACTTCTTAGGCTTGTGAAATTTGGGAGCCATCTTGTATCCCAAATATTTTAGTTAGAGTTTATGTGGGGTGACCATGTGATTCATTTAGAACATAATTCTCACCCTTTGATAATGGCCTTCCAGATAAAGGATTGATTTATTTTAGAGCATCCCCCTCTATATTTAGTTATAATTAGTCTTGCCCAAGGAGAGGTGGATTGAGTGAGAAGTCTCTAAACTAGACTTGCTAGATTGGTCATATTTTTAGTATTTGCACTATGAACGCCCAGTCCCCCATAGTCTTTGGTTGACAGATACTTGACCATTTAACTAGGTGTAATTTATTTCTATTCTCATTTGGTCCCCCAAATAGAGTCCCACTGAATTTTGTCTATTTTTTTAATGGTCTTCTTTGGGAGTAAGGTGTATTGCACATAATAGTTGGGGATAGAATTGAGGCATGATTGAGCCAGGGTGGTTATCCCAGCTACATTAATGAATCTCATTTTCCAAGAGGCAAGTCTTGTCCTCATTTTATCAATTATAAATTGATAATCAGCTAGCTTTATTTTCTTAATTTAATATTGGAAAATCTAAGTACATGTCAAAGCTCTCACTTCTTTTGATACCTAATGTATTGATAATATTGTTCATGATTGAAGAATTACAATTTTGGGAGAATAGAATTTTTGATTTGGTGTGGTTTATGTTTTGTCCAGACAATGAAAAAAATAGCTCTAGGCCTTGTTTAATGGCATAGCATGATTTTTTGTCTGCCTTAGCCATTAGGGTCAAGTCATCTGCAAAGAATAAATGGGAAAGGTTAGGGCTTTTTCATCCTATGGTGATTGGATCCCACTTGCAAATATCGACCTGATTTTCAATATACCTAGATAGCATCTCTAGGCAAAGGATGAAAATGTAAGGTGATAATGGATCACCTTGTCTAATTCCTCTACTAGGTTCAAAAAAGGTTGTGGTAGAACCATTCACAAGGATTGCAATAGAGCTTGATGAGATACAACTAAGAAGAATTTTAGAGAATTTAGGTGGAAAGTTAAAAAACCTAAGGGTTCGATAGACAAAAGACCATTCTATACGATCAAAGGCCTTTTCCAAGTCGATTTTTAATATCATATGGCCATGTTTGCCCTTGACTTCCTTTAGGTTAGAAATTAATTCCTGAATTATTA
Organism: Nicotiana attenuata; assembly: GCF_001879085.1. Taxonomy (NCBI): domain Eukaryota; kingdom Viridiplantae; phylum Streptophyta; class Magnoliopsida; order Solanales; family Solanaceae; genus Nicotiana; species Nicotiana attenuata. Next base: position 740,525 of record NW_017670358.1, read on the forward strand.
TAGCATTATCCGAGGCTCTTCTATTTTTTATGAAGCTAGCTTGGAAGGGACTTATGATTTTGTCTAGAAAAGGTTTGAGGCGATTAGCAAGAATTTTGGTAATAATTTTGTAGATAGTATTACAAAGGCCAATAGGGCTAATGTTTTTAATGTTGTTAGCGTTTGGCACTTTAGGAATCAGACAAAGGTATATTTTGTTTATTTTCTTAGCAATTGTCTGACTATTGAAAGTATCATGGCAAAATTTTGTGACTGATTGTCCTATGATATCCCAGTATTTTTGATAGAAAAAAGGGTGAAGACCATCTGGCCCCGGTGCTTTGAAAGGTTTGAAGGAATATAGCCTTCTTGACCTCAATATCTAAGAGTGGATTATCTAAGGACTTTAGGTCAACTGTGGGGTAGCTAGAATTTGTTAACCCTAAGTCATTCCAATGAGTACATGTATGAGAGGTTGTAAAAACATTTGTGAAGTAGTTTAAAATATGAGACATGATTTGTCGATGGTCATTAATCCAATTTCCCACCTCATCCTTAAAGTAAGTAATTTTATTTTTCATTCTTCTATTTGAGGCAGATATGTGGAAGAATTTTGTATTAGCATCCCCGCCATTTAACCACATTATTCTAGACCTCAGTTTCCAATAATCCTCTTCGATCTTAAGAATGTCATTATAGTCCTTTTTAAAAGTATATTCTAGATTTTGGAGGAATGTGCTACAAGTGTAGTTCCTAGAATTTTGGATACCTTGGAGTCTTGAAATTAATTTTCTTTTATTTCCCCATTATATCTCCAAAGGTCTTAACTTTCCAAGATTTAACACTATTTATAAAGGAACTACTGGCCCTGAAATAGTCTTAGCCAAGCCAGTTTGATTTAACAAGATTTTAGAAATCCGGGTGTTTGCACCAAAAATTCTCTAAGCGGAAGGATTGTAAATGTGTATGTCTACTTCTAGGGATTAACTCTACTAAAATAGGATTGTGGTCCGAGTAGGTTTTTGGTAGATGAATTATGGATTAGTTTGGAAAAAGATCACATCATTTTTCATTGTCTAGGGTTTTGTCCAATCTTTCCATAATAAGACCTTTGTTCCTATGTCTATGATTTGACCGAGTGTATTTACACCCTTTAAATCCTAAGTCTATTAGGTTACAATTAGAAATTTTTGATAGCATATATTCTGTCCTATTATTGTTAATAGGTTTCCCCCATGTTTTTCATTTGAACCTAAGATATCATTGAAGTCACCCTCTATCAGCCAAGGTCCATTATAGTTGTTAGAGATGTTTTCTAGGTTGTTCCACATAGTATTCCTATATTGATAATTTGTGCTAGCATAAATAGAAGAAAATAACCAAGCTTTACGTATAGGAAGTACCTCAATTGTAGCATGAATCTCTTGATACCTACGTGTGAAATTGTGGACTGTGACCACCTCATGGTTCCACATAAAAACCATGCCACCTGACTGGCCCTCCGCTGGGACTTCTATTAGTTCACAAAACCCAAAATCCTCAAGCATATGCTCATGGTTGGCCATTTTAGTTTCTAGCGAAGTTATCATGCATGGCCTATGAGTATCAATCATCTCTCTAAGATTTCTTCTGAAATTATCATTATTACCCCCTCGAACATTCCAAATGATAAAGTTAGTTGGATGATTCATTAGTTGGTTGAAATTCGTATTCACTGCCTCCCCATTCTCCCTCACCCCTCCCAGAAAGACAGGGTTCGTTCGTAGAGACGACACAAGTATCATAGCTCTGTTGTCCAAAGTTGGATCCTGTGGAGGCCCGATATCCATTGAGCACTTGTAGTGTGCTAGGGGACAGTTGAGCATGTGCCTCTTCTCCTGCATCTCCCTGAACAGAAACACCTTTACCCCGTCTAGATTTGAGAATTCTTGGATTCGCTCTAAGGCTAGGTTGAGGGGCTCTTCTACCTCTTCTTCCATTACTGCCTCTGCCAGACCTTGTTTTTGCATTGCATATGGGTGAGGTGGTGGTGCAAGAGGGTTCTATGGGTTGAGTGGTTGATTCTATGGTTGTTGGTTGATTTCCCAAGGCATGAAGATGGGACTCAGTTGAGTTAGTAACTCTGATGGGAAGAAGGGAGTGTCTGGGAGGACATTTTGTAGGTGTATTGGGTTGAAGTGAGGTGGCATGTTCCACTGGTGTATCATTGCATGAACTAGGTTTGGATTCAACGATGGTGCTAGAGGTTGGAGAATATTGTTGAGCCAAATTTGGTTCAAGTAGTTGCTCATTGCCAAACCCATCCCCTCCGTTATTAGTTGTGCTAGATATTGAGTGTTGTGAAGGATTAATATTGCCTCCTGGCCATTTACTTGGATGCTGAAGGATATTGCATGTCCCATTAGCCCCATCTCCATCCACGAAAGTGGTTTGTAGTCTTTGGCTTGAGGGGGTTGGACATAGATCACCTGGGGATTTTCTGGTTGTGGTGGGGCTTGGGGGTAGATTTTCCATCGTTTGGATTCTGTGTTGCCTTAGTATTTGGAGTAGTCTGTTTCTCCTTCTCAGAGAAGATGAGATTCTTGGCATTTTGAGTGGATTGATTGGTATTTAATGGGTTCACAACAGGCGTGGGATTTGGATTATCAATAGAGGGGATGGGATTGGTGGTAGAGGTAATGATTGGAAGGTCTTCTTGCATGGCCTCTGAGTGGTCATTTTGTTTATTTATAGAGTGAATTTGAAAGGATTTGGAATCGTTGTCGTGTTCACTGGGGAGCGCCATTTGTTCATATTTAGGATTCTTTAATGCCATGGGGACAACATGCTTTGGGGGTTCATATTCTCATATCTTTGGGAAAGATTTTTGCTTGTTTGATCAGTAATAGAAGTATTAGTAGTAGGTTATTTAGTTTGTTTAGAGGTTTGCCGTGTAGGGTTAGTAGTCTTATTAGAGTTAATAATTTTTTTCGTTTTTCTCTAAAAGCATATCTTGTTTTTCATTATTAGTAGAATTAGGCAAGCCTGATAAAGTCACATCATTCTCCAAAGAGTCCAAATGGATAATTGCATGGGGGATATTAGGAGTAATATTATTTTCATTTTTTTTAAATTTGTCCAAAACCATGTGCTCTTCATTTAGAATGGTGAAGTGGTTTTGGACTGGAAGAGTGGTATTATCTATGTTCAACTTGTTCGTAGTTTTGTTAGTAGATTCTTTTGCTTTGTATTGTAAAATTTGAGTGTCGATATACTTACCTGTGTTATCGTTGAATAAATTAATTGAGATACCTGTGCCTTGAAGCTTCTCCTCTGGAATGGGGTTACTGGATGGATTGTTTTTGACATACTGCCTCTTACCTTTGTTGAAGGTGACAGTTTTCCATTCACCTTCTTGTTTCTCCTCGATCGACCTTAGTGTAGCATTTTCTGGGCATGAGCTTGCTTTGGTATTGTGTTGGATAAATTTGCATGTAGGAAAGATGTGCCCCAATCTTCCACACTTCATGCAAAGTAGATTTTCACCTTCATAGTGAATATATCGCTTGTGTGTACCAATATATATGAATGGTTGCACTGGAAGATCCAAAGAAATTTCCCACACAGAGACTTGCTTATCGACCTCTAATTGTTGTTAATGTGCAAACATCGATTTTCTGTAATTGACCAACGGAGTTGCCAATTTTTTCTAAGATTTTTCCATCATAAAACTCTGTTGGTAATTGTGGCAACCTAATCCATATTGCTGAGGTAGTTAATTTTTCGTTTGTAGCTACAAAATTTGTTTTCCATTTGATCAAGGATAGGTAATGGCCATTTACAAACCATGTACCTTGATGAAGAGCTTTGTCCATGTTTTTTTTTTCTTGAATTTTGTTATAAAGTAATCTTCTCCCAGATCAATTAAGGTGAAATTTTCCGTTGGTCTCCAAAGCTCTTGAATCTTCTTTTTTAAGTATCGGTGCATCATGCGTTTTCCAAAAAGTTTGATAATGATGGAGCATTGCCAAGGTTCATAAATTCTTTGTTTGTCCTCCTCCGTCAATGTGATCAACCTAATGCCTCGTGTGGTGGAGTGTATTAAATTGGTCTGTGCTTCACCTCCTTCTTCTGGAAAAGTTCATGACAGCTCCATGTTGGATTGGCTCACGTTTGGGGCAAAATTCATATGGTCTAAGGATGTTAGCATGTCTGTATAAGACGTTTTAGCTTCTCCTCCATCCTGTCGTGTTGTAGATTGGAAGGCAATGTCAGGTGGTTTGGGGGTATTGAATATGAAGATTCGCAGAGTTGGGGGTTCATAGTAGAGAGCGTTTTCCAGAAGCAGTTTTTTTCCTATTGAAAGTTTAACGTAGTAGTATCAAGTACAAGTGTTTAATAATAAAAATAAGTCGTGTTGCACAAATAATTGTTTCCAGCTTCAAATTCTGTCGTTTATCTTCAGCTATGTCAGTTATATTCCAAAATTTTAACATAAAGTAACACTTTTTTACCAAATGGGTCAATTTTTTATTATCGGTTTCGATATTTCTATTCGATCATGTAACTGATTATTTATATAATTATTAGTTTCAACATTAAAAGTTCTTTTCAGTTGATGCAATTGTCAATCAGTTAATCCAAACGGGCTCCTACATTCTCTCAGGATTACCAGAATTCTTTGATCTCTTTATAATGCAAAAATCACGAACAAACCTAGATATTTCTTTCTCAACGCCAAAAAAAAAAAAAAAATGCAGTCACAAAGTCCTTATTAAAGTGGAAGGTGCTTTTGTGGAAGACCAAACACAGTGTGAAACGTCCTTTGAGTTATAGTAATAGGTTGAAGGAGAAAGAAAATTATACCGAAGCTAATTTATAATGCAACAGATAATTGAAATAAATGTTAAATAGGTAAATGTGATCAAAGTCAAATGAAAGAGTTGAACTAATTTAAATCACTGGATAGTAGTTGAGATTAGGATAATCTTTAAGTCTTCGGATTCAATTAATAAAAAAAAATCACGAGTCCAACAAACAATTCGTAATCAAGGATAATATCCAAAAAGAAAGAAAGAAAAGAAGAATATTCAAACAAGTTGATCTCAGCAGTGACGCTATTGGGAGGACAGAATACAAAAAGGTGATTTTAGGCTTACATTTGTTTTTCGTTTAGGCCACCCGTACAAGGTATAATTAAAATCGATATTAATTTTAATTTTGGGATAATTTATTTTAAGTTTAGTAACCAAACAAGGAATGAGGCGGTACTAAATTTTTATTTTAGGACTATTTTGCTTATCTCTCGTACCAAATGACCCCTAAGTGAACAAAATGACGGAAATATTTTTCCAATAAAGGTTGAGTGGCACATGAGAATTCTGAATTAATCTGAACTGTTGAATTCATCCAAACAAACAATTTTTTTAAGCAAATCCACTAGGCGATGTGCCTAGGGCTAGTTTTATTAATAAAAGAGAAATCACATAGGAAGAGTACAAATAAAATGGACAATAGCACCAGTAGTGTTGCCTCTATGCCTTGGCTATATAATCACTCATCTGCGCCTCACATTGCCTTATGATGGCAGCCTCATGTAGAGGATCATGGTGTAGCTGCCGGCAAAGTCTCACGATGGCATATAATCTCATAGCGGTTTGGGTATCTTCCCAAAGGTATAGGACATGAGTAATCAAATACTGGGCTAAACCTTACCTTACTAGTCCTATTGAGGCATAAAAAAGCCTTACCTACTAGCATGCATGTAAAAAGAAAGAACTAGAGATCACTAAATATTTTATGATCATCACAGAGTTTATAACATACTATGGGATGATATTACAAATGACTATACTAATAAAGTGATAGAATAAAATGTAGTAGGAATTAAAGCCTTGTCCCTTCTTGCTCAAGCTTGTTATTTCTTCAATTTGTAATTTTTGTCATCTTCTTCAAACCTCTTCAAAATATCTTCAAACTTCATGACTTCTTTTGTGAACAGTTGGACCTCGTAGATGTGGTTGGGGCAGCCTGTTACTGTTTGGCAACTCTCATTGGAAGTCACCTAACATTTACTTCCTCATTCAACTTACCATCCCAACTCTTCTTCCTTGTATGTGTCTTCTTACTTTGTCCGCTATGCATTGGTGATAAATCACCTTTCTTTGCTCCCTCTGCCCGGCACTGTTGTAACATTGCATATTTCTCTCCCTCTTCATAAAAATCTCTCCCCAAGTTCACAGGATGTGGAACATTTTGGACGATATCAAATATCACCAAGGCAGTTTCACCGTGTGTATTTGCCACCATTGCCTTGTTTTGTTGTTGTTGTATGTCTTGTATGTTTCTGTTTTTAACCACACGACCAGTGCTAAAAGCAGAATGATTTGGCAATTTTACAAGTTTGGAACTTACCAGCGCGTCGAGTAGTTTTCTGTCCTCCACAGTGATCAATGATGCATTTAAATCCTATTGCTGATCTCCAGCCTTTGAAGGTAATATTAAAGCAGCTTAAATGGTTGCATTTCGTTGCTGCTGACCAGCACTTGCCAGTGCTGCTGATAATTCCTGCTGCTGTTGTTTAGTTTTTGAAGTTGATATTGCAGCATCTGGCAATTTTGCAATTTGCTGCTGTTCAATGGCTGATGGTGTTGCTACATATTGTTCCTCCACAAAAATAGTAGCTGGTGTGATTGTAGTACTCTGTTGCTGCCCAGGCCTACTTGGTGCTACATTTTTTATCAGAGAAGCACCTGCTGTGCTTGTTCCACTATGTTGCTGTCCAATTTTAGACACAAAAACTGGTGCTTTTGCATTAAGTTTGCTGCTTGAATTTACCATCGTAGAGCTGCCAATTTTTGGTAATGATGGTGAGCCAACTGCGAGCATACCTTCATCTTCACTCTCTTGATCATCATCCTCACTCGAATTCCCAGCATACTCAGCACCCAATCTTCTTCATCAGCCTCAGCGCGTTTGTCTGCCCAGAGCTTAGATTTGATAGCCATCCCCCTCACATTTGCCTGTATAACTTCATTGTTATTTCCAGAGGACAGCATCAACTCACCTCCATATTCACCACAAGACTCCAAAGACTGTGTTGGCACTTTAAAAACTGAGGTGTTCAAAGTGACCATTGGTTGTTTAACCATATTAGTATTCATCATCATTTCATTCTGGGCCTTTTTGATGATTTGTTCGACATCGACGTGAGGGCTGAAAAAATGCAATGTAGGAGTATTAACTCCTCCACACCATTTTTCTTTGAGGTTTGCAGTCGAACACCCAATTCCATAGCCAAATTCTTGTTGGCTTGAGCTTCTTTTCCACTACTAGAACATGGAACAATTTGCTTGGACATCATGTCTTCTTTTAGAGTTGTTAAATCCAGGTGATCATCCTCCACAGCTGCCAGTGCTTCAAAACCATTTGGCCTAGACACAATATTAGAAGCATTTCGTCGAACACCTGCAGATTTTTGATTTGGCGATACCACCTTCTTAGTAGGTGATTTTCTAGGTGATACCACGTTCCAAAACCCCCTCTTTTGTGTTTGTATTATTGCCCTTATCTTCCCCAATTGTACCACCAGTGTTATCCTCCACAGATATGCCCAGTCTTTTGATTGCCTAAAGTCTGGGCCTCAGCAGCCTGTAGAGCCAAAGCCATTTGCTCACTTTCAGCTAAACCATGTGGAAGTTTAGCCTCTATATTGACAGCCTTAGCACCTGGAGAAGCTCCATTATCTAATGCAACAATACCTTCCTGTGGCTTCCCCATAGTAGCTCGAGCACCAGCTGCAATACCATCATTAACCTTACCAATTTGTACAGCTGCCTCAGCACGATCAACAGCAATCTTTGGGCCTGCACCAGTTGACAAAACAGTTGCACCACTAGTAAGAGCCAGCTTATCATAAGCTTGTACAATTGGATTCACGGCATTGGAAATTCTTGCTAAAGCTGTTCTAGCAGGAACATCTCGTGTAGGTTTAGGTGGACCCTTATCAATCTTTGAAGCATCACTTACAGAGATATCTTTAGCTACTCGATTCATCACATTCTCATTGTTCACATGAACAATTTGTTTTCCTCCTTCAATTTGTGAAACCTGCTGCTCAACCAGAGTTTCTTTTGCTGCTTCAACTTCCAGTTGTCCTGCTCTTTTTGCATTAAGAAAATTCCTAGCATCACCTTCTAGTTTCTCTATACTGCCCAGGCCCTCAATTTCATTCACCGTTGCTGCATCCTTCTTATTTTTCTCAATCCTCCAACGACATGATCTTTCATCATGCCCTTGATGTTTACAACAGGTACAATATTTTGGAAGATTATCATATCCAATTTTCTGATGGTGTTCAACTATTTTCCCAGAATTTTTATCCACAATATGAATCCTAATTCTCTTAGGACGATTGTCTAGTAGGTCAAGCAAAACCTTCACCCTTGCCGTACTTGATCGTGTTCTATCTTGAGTTATTTTGTCCACTGCAAGAGGCTTTCCTACTGCTGAAGCTATGGACAATAACGATTTCTTTGCAAAAAAATTTGCAGTCAGATCAGGCAAAGAAATCCAAACGACTGCTCTTGAAGTTTCTTCACGTGGATTAAATTCTATCGTCCATGGGAATGTTCTAAAGAAGAAATAATCTCCTTTTGCCTTAACAAAATCGCTAGTTCTTGACAGCACCTGGACAAAATCATCAAAGAGATCAAACCTTACCAAGATATGTCGATATTCCAATTGTCCAATATTACAGTAGCCTTTGACGTCAAATTGTTTTGGAATGGCCTGTCACAACTCCTGAAGATCTAGTTTGGCATACGAAAATTTAAGAATAACTGCTTCATGCAAGCCTTCTTCAATGGTGAATGCATTGACCTCTTCTATGGTGAATTCCACCGTTGGTTCTCCAAGAACAATGTTGACAGGAATCAACTCGATTTTGGTATTTGTCGGGGCAGATTTGTTGGTGTAAACTCGTGAAGCATAGGATTGTTTTGCAGTAGGGTTATATATTGTTTCTTTAGGGTTTTGGGTTGTCTCTCCCACAGCCAGCCATGGCTGCCCTAGGCAAGCATGAAATCGCCGAGAGAGAGAGAGAGAGAGAGAGAGAGAGAGAGAGAGAGAGGAGAGAGCGTTTTTAGGTTTAGTGTTTGATTCTCAAAATGAAATTCGCTCGCGAATCATACATGCAACCATCCAAACAAACATGATAAGAATATAGTAATGAATATATTTCACATTTAAGAATGAAAAGGAGAACCGCATGCAAGTTGAAGTATTTCTTAATAAACTGACAAAAATTATTTCAAAAGATTATTAAAGAATTTATAAAAAAATGTAAATATCAAAAAAAAAAAATGTTACGAAATCAAACATGAAAAATTATCCTCTCTTTCTTTTCATATGCACATTTTGAATCTATAATTGTCTATAAAAATTAAGTATATGGTTATCACTTGTATTTAGTGGATTGATTTCTTACTTTTCAGAGATTGAAAATAAAATACTTCCTCCGTTCTAATTTATGTGAACCTGTTTGACTGGGTATGGAGTTTAAGAAAAAAGAAAGACTTTGGAATTTGTGATCCTAAACAAGTCAAAAAGGGGTCCAGAGTATTTGTGTTGTTATAAAAACTTCTCATTAAGGTTAGAATTGGAAATTTAAGCTAAATTGTTTTCAAATTTAGAAAGGGATCATTCTTTTTTGAACAGACCAAAAAAGAAATAGGTTCACATAAACTGAAACGGAGAGAGTACGAGTTTAGATCTAAGGGTTGAGTCAGAGTTATCAGTCGACCTAGCATGTGGTTGAACTTCACACGAAAAATCTCCTATTAGCTAGAGAGCAAAAGTAATCGACATGACACCTCACATAATTATCGTTTGTGCACAAAGTTTTAGCCCATGTTTTACACATGATTAAATTGCAGGGAATAATTAGAAGTAGCTTGATTTACAATTGCTAACTGAAAATTAGTCACAATTTTAAAAGTAATCGAAATTTAGTCACATTTCATGCAAAAATAAAATTTGAACAAAAATACTTTACAATTTTAGAAAAATTCCAACATACCTATGAGATTCCAACATAATGTTTTGGAATTTCATAATATGCTGGAGTTCCAACATACTATGCTGAAAGTTTATATACAAGAGCTCAATAATAAACATATTATACTAGAACTTTCGGAGTTTCAGTTAGAGTAATGTTTTCCAGATTTTATCTCCATAATAAAACATATTATGCTAGAACTTTCCGAATTTTGATTAGAGTATTTTTGTCCAGATTTTATCTCCGCATATAATAGTAACTATTATTCAAAGATTTTGCAAATATGGGCTAATTTTCAATTATCGGTCTGAATACTGATTAGTCCATGCTATTTTTACCTAAATTGCGTACTTCATACCGGGGGTGAGGCGGGGTTGGATTTGGGTTGATCTTAGATAGCTTGCAGTTTATGTTGAATCCACACTATCCTTGCTGTTTATCTTAGCTCCGGGCCTTAGTTACTGGTTACTGTTATTGCATGTCATTTATCTTTTGGTGGTTATGCTTCTGTTACTATTATGGTTTCTACTGGAGTCACTAATGAATTGTCTCCTTCTCTTTTTCTTTTCTCTGAGCCGATGATCTATCGGAAACAGTCTCTCTGCCCTATCGGGTTAGGGGTAAGGTCTGCGTACACATTACCCTCCCCAGACCCCACTTTGTGGGATTTTACTGGATAATTGTTGTTGTTGTAAAAGAGAAGAAAGAACATGCTTTAATTATCACAAAGATCGAAGATTAAGAGGGAAAGAAGAAAGGAATTCTGCTTTTCATGCTTTTTAATTTTGAAACACAATCGTGAAGCAAATCTAGCTTTTTCTGATGTGGCGTTGGCATGGCGCTGACATCAGAAAACTATGGAGTATTTAGGACAAGCATGATTTGATAAAATGAAAGATAGATTACATTAAGACTATAACATGTTAAATTACATGGACTGATTCTTTTTACACTTACAATGACAAAAAAGAACTTGTTTTAAATTTTGATATTTCACGATCGTTGAAAATAACTCTCTATTACTCAATTCTTAAAGTTTTAGTCATTTCGTAAGCCTTTTATCCCACATTATATTTTACTATAAATAAAGGGGAAAAAGAAGAAGAGAAAGAGATGTGACAAATAAAATATGTTTTTAGACATGTGTATGGGTAAAATCGAAGATAAAATTACCTCCGATTTCAAGTAAAGAAACAAGGGGAGGCACGATCTGACATGATCTCAAGTAGAGCCGAGGGGTTCCACGTCTCAGAGCACAGGAAAGACGAATGATGCACCTGGGACAGGATACGGATGAGCATCGGGTCCGGCAGAGCGAAGGACCGAGACTAAGGGAAAAACGGTTAGACACGATAAGCGGGGAGCCGTTGTATCCGCCCTCAACCAGATGTTACGGCGCAAATCTCGCCTGGTATCAACTGCAGATTAACGTTTAATGGAAGGAGAAGATTTTTTTACCTTATTTAGACTTGTACTAGGATTGAAACTCCCCTACTATATAAAGGGGAGGACTTTTTCATTTTAATACCACTGTTGGCACGCATATCAAAGCAATAAAAATTTATTTTTATTCTCTAGCTACTGTTCATAGTGTTCTTCAGCTGCTTATTTACCTAGTTACAACCGAGCACGTCTCGAGGGCTTGACTAGGGTCAGTTTTCAGTGGTCATCCAAAAGCCATGCTTAATTGTCCTTCACGTTTGGTTGGATCGTTTTGTTTCTCTTTACTTTAATTCATAGATCATTCGTGTTATATTAAATTAATTGTTACTCATTTTAAGGGTAAATAGTTTGGCGCCCACCGTGGGGCTAGTGATAATAGTGCTGATTTAATACGAATCTCCATAACACACCCTATTTTACACTTGCTCTTTGAAGTTTGATTTCAGGTTAATTTAAAACTGTCAAATTCTGAATCTGCTCACTTAAACGTTGACACCGAGTCAGGCCACCACGGGAAAAACAATAATGTGGTATCCAGTAATGACGTACCCCTTGTTGATCCCAATGGTGTCCCAAGCGCTGATTCGGTCGACGTTACCTCTCAGTTTGCCATCAATATCAACCTACCAACTGACCTCGAAAATAGCATTCGCAGGGGCACCCTGGCCATTTGCTGAAGAAGCACCTGAAGGGGAGGGTGATGGAGTTAGCTTGCGATTGATTTTCGAAATATTACAAGCCCAGCAAGCGGAAATAACACAGCTATAGACCCAAAGTCACGCCGTCGAGCCCGAGGAGATTTGAGAAAATTCTCGAAGAGATGAATAGATTGCCGTGGAATCGGATGAGTTAGGGCTCGGGAAAAGTCCGAGGTGATGAAAATGCTCGAAGCACTAACCAAGCGGGTAGAGTCTGGTGAGAAAAAGATAGAGGCAAATGACAAGAAGGTGGAAACTTACAATTCGAGGGTCGATAAGATCCCGGCAGTGCCTCCAACATTGAAAGGGTCATATTCCAAAAAATTCATTCAGAAGCCTTTCCCCCCGAGTGCGGCACCGAAGCCAATTCCGAAGAGGTTCCCAATGCCCGACATTCCCAGATATTACGGTACGACAGATCCAAACGAGTATGTAACCTCCTATACATGCGCAATAAAAGGCAATGACCTAGAAGACGACGAGATTGAGTCGGTGTTATTGCAGAAATTTGGGAAAACCTTGTCCACAGAAGCGATGATATGGTACCATAACTTGCCTCCAAATTCCATTAATTAATTTTCTATGCTTGCAGATGCCTTCATGAAGGCCCATGTGTGCGCTATCAAGGCCGAGATGAGGAAATCAGACCTCTTCAAAGTCAAGCAAAGAGACAACAAGATGCTTAGGGAATTTATGTCAAGGTTCCAGATGGAGCGGATGGATTCGCCTCTCGGTCGCAGATGATTGGGCCGTTCGGGCGTTCAATCAAGGGCTCAACCCCTGGAGTTCCGTTGCTTCTCAACAATTAAAGCAAATCTTGGTGGAGTACCCGATTGTTACTTGGGCTGATGTCCATAATAGGTATCGGTCGAGGCCGACCAGTTGGGGTCCCTCTCGAGGTCTGTTTACACCAATAGAGCAAACGACAAATCTAATAGAATCATGGACCAGTAGCCACGGGCGGTTCGAGATCAGTATCAGCCATACAACTTGGATAGAAGGGGAATCGGTCCCGGTCGCCACTCAACCAGGAACGACCGTGAGAAGAGATCAAGAACCTAGAAACTGTGGTATAATGAATAAAAAGGTTTTGACAGATCACTTAGGGGCAAGGAAGCCCCAGGATTATCGAAATATAACTTCAACGTGGACACTACAAGCATAGTGTCGGCCATTGGACGCATCAAGGAGACCAAATGGCCTAGGCCACTTCAGTCCGATCCCACATAGAGGGATCACAACTTGGTGTGCAAATACCATGGTACTCATGGTCACAGGACCGAAGATTTTCGACAGCTAAGGGAAGAAGTGGCTCGACTATTCAACAACGGGCACCTTCGGCAATTCTTAATGAGCGGGCCAAAAATCATTTCAAAAATAGGGATGCCAACGAAAAATTGAACAAGAGGAGCCTCAACACGTTATCAGCATGATCATTGGGGGAGTGGATGTCCCACAAGGGCCAATGAAAAACGCACCAAAGTTTCTATAACAACGGAAAAACACACCCGGGATTACATCCCGGAAGGGTCCATATCGTTCACCGACGAGGAAACCGAGGGAATCATCCAGCCTCACAATGATGCACTAGTAATATCCGTACTCATTAATAAATCTCAGGTTAAACGCGTGTTAATTGATCAAGGTAGCTCGGCCAACATCATCCAATGGAGGTTCATAGTGAAATTGGGATTATTGGATCAAATTGTACCGGCAATACAAGTATTTAACGGGTTCAACATGGCATGCGAGATGACGAAGGGTGAAATAATCCTACCACTAAACAGCGTCGGGACCACATAGGAAATGAAATTCTACATGATCGAGGGGGATATGAGATACAACACCTTGTTCGGGAGGCCATGGATTTACAACATGAGGGCGGTGCCCTCAACCCTACATCAAGCGTTGAAATTCCCCACTCCGGGAGGAATCAAAGCGATCTACGGGGAACAACCGTCTGTAAAGGAGACGTTCATTGTCGAGGAAGTTATCCCAATGCCTGCGGTCTCGACATCAAAGAGTAGGGGACTAATCAAAGAGAAGAAAACCAAATAGCAATCAACGATCCCGACCTTGATAGGGCCGAAAAAATAGGACGAGCACACAGCAAACGAGGAGGATGATTACAATGTCCCGGGATCCTTTATAGCATCCGATGATACCGATTCCACGAAATCGACAAGCGCGGAATTTGAGCAGGTCACATTGATCGAGTACCTACCAGATCGAAAGGTATACCCGGGCACAGAGTTAACCCCTAAGCATAGGAAAAAACTTATTGATTTCCTTAAAGCTAACACCGATTGTTTTGCTTGATCCCACTTAGATATTATAGGGATCCCACCAGAGGTGACGACTCACACATTGATCTTGGACCCTAAATTCCACCCGGTCAAACAAAAGAGGAGGCTGCGGTTTAAAATCAAACACACATTCATCAAACATGAGTTATCTAAACTTTTGAAAATAGGTTCCATCCCAGAAGTTAAGTACCTGGATTGGTTAGCTAACGTAGTGGTCATACCTAAAAAGGGAAACAAACTTAGAATGTGTGTGGATTATGAGGACCTAAACAAGGCATGTCCAAAGGATTCATTTCCTTTGCCCAACATTGACCGAATGATCGATGCGATGGCCAGGCACGAGATACTGAGTTTTCTCAGTGTCTGATCCAGGTGCAACCAAATTCCGATGGACCTGGGCAATCAAGAAAAGACTTCTTTTATATCTAAATTCGGCACCTACAGTTATAATATAATGCCGTTTGGGCTAAAAAAAGCCGGTGCCATGTATCAACGCCTAGTTAACCAGATGTTCGAAGAACAAATAGGAAAATCAAAGGAGGTTTATATTGACGATATATTAGTTAAGTCCATGCAAGCAAAGGACTGTTTGAAGCATTTGTAGGAAACCTTCGACATCATGAGGAAATACAACATGATGTTGAATCCAGAAAATTGTGCCTTTAGGGTCGGCTCGAGCAAGTTACTCGATTTCATGGTATTTAACCTGGGGAATAAAATCAACCTGGAAAAAATAAAATCCATAAAGGATATCATCGTAGTTGACAACGTAAAGGGAGAACACAGGTTGACCGGGCAGATATCCGCATTGGGCTAGTTTATTTCCAGATCGTCCGACAAAAGCCACCAATTTTTCTCACTACTAAAGAAGAAGAACGACTTCTTTTAGACTCTAGAATGTCAGTAAGCTTTAGAAGCACTCAAGTGATACCTATCGAGCCCTATTTTGTTGCACACTTCGAAGGCGAACGAGCAGTTATACCTCTACTTGTCAGTTTTTGAGATAGCAGTAAGTTGTTTCCTGGTCCGAGAAAAAAAAAGGTATGTAGTTTCCTATTTATTATGTTAGTAGAACCCTAGGCGATGCGGAAATAAGATATCCACACTTAGAAAAATTTGCACTCGCCATATTGAGCGCATCTAGGAAGTTAAAACCGTACTTTCAGTATCACCCCATATGTGTCGTGACATTGTACCCGCTAAGGAATGTTATGCATAAAACCGAGCTCTCAAGAAAATGGGTTGTAGATATTAGCCGGTACGATATCGAGTACAAACTTCGAATGTTATAAAATCTCATATTGTGGCTGACTTTACGCCGGCCTTGATCCCCAGGTTGAGAAAGAATTACAGCTTGCCTCGAGGACCAGCTCGGGGGATTGGACCCTATTCACGAACGGTGCTTCCAGCATAAAAGGGTACGAGTTGGGAATTGTATTAAAACCACCTACGAGTAACATTTAGAATTGTGAAATTGACTAATAGCGAAGTCGAATATGAGGCTATGATTGCAGGTCTAGAACATGCTAAGAGCCTGGGGCTGAGGTGATTGAAGCCAGGTGTGACTCCCTCCTCGTAGTTAACCAATTCAACGGGACATTTGAAGTAAAGAAGGACCGAATACGGAGATACTTAGACAAGCTGCAAGTGACCTTACACCAGTTCAAGGAATGGAACCTACAGCATGTACCTCGAGATCAAAATAATGAGGCTGATACATTGGCTAATCTAGGGTCGTCATCCGACACCGACGAATTCGACTCTGGAGCGGTTGTGCAATTGATGAATTCAATGATAGAGGAAGGTCACGTCGAGGTGAACTCGATAAGCTTGACTTGGGACTGGAGAAACAAATACATAGACTACCTTCAGAAAGGGAAATTATCGTCGATCCCAAGGAATTGAGGGCCATACGTACTAAGGCTACCAGGTTTGGCTTGGTCATTGGAAATTCATACCGAAGATCATTTTTCGGGCCACTAGCTAGGTGCTTGGGTTCGGGGGATACCGACTACGTGATGAGGGAGGTACACGAGGGTAGTTTTGGAAACCATTCGGGAACAAAATCCTTGGTTTAGCAGCCGGTTATTACTGGAATGAGATGGAAAAAGATGCGAAAGACTTCATTCGAAAGTGTAATGAATGCCAGAGGCACGCCCCGATGATTTATCAACTGGGGAAATGCTTCATCCGATCCTAACCCCTAGATGTTTATTAAATAAGGGATGAACATCATCGGTCCTTTGTCGTGGGCACCCGGCAAAGCCCAATACATATTACTCATGACCGTTTATTTCTCCAAATGGGTTGCGTTCGAGGAGGTTCGGGAAAAAATGTCATTGACTTCATCCAGGATCATATAATATGCCGGTTCGGGATACCAGCCGAGATCACTTGCAACAACAGGAGGCAGTTCATCGGCGGCAAGGTTAGTAAATTCCTTAAAGACCACAAAATTAAAAAGATCATGTCAACACCCTACCACCTTAGTGGGAACGGTCAAGCAGAGTAATCAAACAAAACTATACTCCAAAAGCTGAAGAAGAGATTGACCAACTCAAAAGGAAAGTGGAAAGAAATTCTGCCCGAGGTCTTGTCGCCATATCGAACGACTTCAAAGTCAAGCACCGGTGCGACACCGTTCTCTTTAGTCTATAGCGTGGAAGCTCTGATTCCGGTAGAAGTAGGAGAACCGAGCCTAAGGTTCCAGTACGCTACATACACGTCAAATGATGAAGCCATGGAAATTAGCTTAGACTTATCGGATGAAAGGCGAGAGGCCGCCCTAGTCCGGTTAGTGGCCCAAAAGCAACGAATAAGGAGATATTACAAACGGAGGGCAAACCTTTGGCACTTCCAAGTCGGGGACTTGGTATTAATGAAAGTTACGCTGCATACCAAGAACCTGGATGTCGGAAAACTAGGTCCGAATTGGGAAGGGCCATACAGATTCACCGGTATAACCAGGAAGGGCTTATATAAGCTCGAGTCAGGGGACGATGTACAACTAACCAACAAATGGAATGTGGCACACTTAAAGTGGTACTACTGCTAAGGCACGAACACAATTTCCTTTGTAGTTTATTACGCTTTGAACTAACCCGTTCAGGTATTCAATCGAGGTCAAATATGAGGATTAGGTCTGAAAGCACGTGTTGCACTCTTTTTCCCTTAGACCGATTTTTTCCAGAAGTGGGTTTTACGGCAAGGTTTTTAACGAGGCAATAGTAAAATGTGCTACCCTAGTTTTGAAGATCGGCCTGAGGCCAGGACTATGGATCACCCGTGTCGGACCAATAGTATTCAAGCCCTCTCAAGTTCAGTCTCAAATACTAGAAGGCATTTCTTATTTTGATATTGAAAGCCAAGGCTTGGATATTAGAATTTATTGTAAGGGTTAAATGGTCAAACGAACGTGCCCATGTAGCTTATTCTTGTCGTAGCAGAAAGCTTTTTGTACCTTCATTATGCACCCTACATTCAAAGTAATAAAAGAAGTTTTCCTTCTATATTTCATCAGTTCATATTTGAACCAACGATATTATCATTAAGTTACTTAGAATAAGTAGTGGGTTCAAACCCTTAAGCCTACGAGCCTCAACGAACCAAGGGACTACTACCCGACAATAAAATCGGATGATTTGGTCTACCAAATGCCGGAGGCACCAAGCCTACTAGGCAGGGCACAAACATGAAAGTCTACAGCCAACTTAAAACGACTTGGAGATGTCTGATTCCATAAATAAAAAGGTCCTTACATGTTTTTTAATCTATAAATGATTGCTTCAGACCTGGCCATGAAAAGAGCCACCTTCGGCAAAGAATAATCGTGTCCGGTTAAAACATTTGAATATTCTAATAAAGACTTCATTTTTATCGGACCCTCCGAAGACAAAAGCAACTCAGAGTTGTTATTTAACCCAAGCCTCATCCCGGCTTTGGGGGAATGAACAGTCTAAGTTATGTCAAATTCTATGCTAAGGCATTAATGGCATATTCTAAACACAAGTAATATAAAGCAAATGTTGAAAAGTAAAGGACACAATATAGCCGAAGGGAAAATTTTATATTCAAAAGGTATTTACAGAGGCACTGTGAATCAACCCCAAAATAAAAAATAAAAAAATGTACACAGGAAAACAAAAAATAAATAAGGCATTTTATGCCTAGTCTTCACCAGAGCCCGATTCACTACTTGAACCCTCGGGCTCATATATCTCTTTGGCCTCGGCCTCTTCACCTCTTCGCCTATTCGATCTCGGCCGTTAGATCCAACCCCCGATGATGAATATCCTCGAAGGTCTCCCTCCGAGATAACCACTTTACATACTCGACCTCTGTTATTATACGGGCCTCGACCACCTCCACATCATTCTTATATTGAGCCAGCATATCCTGAACCTCGAAGGACTCGTTCGAAGCCGCCTCTAACTTGGACTTCAGTGCGGTGTACACCCAGCCGAGGGCATCCCGTTCCAAGAGGGCCGAGTCCAACTGTGATCGGAGCTCATCATTCAGCTGGGACCATTTGTTGGCTTTATCCTTCATCGCCTAGAGCTGTTCCTTGGCCGATGCCAAATCCTTTGGTGGCATCCTTTTCCGAGGCCAGCAGATCCATCTTTCTCCTCTACTTCTCGGCCGAGGACTTGACCTCGTTCATTTCAGCCCTGAGCTGGTCGATCAAGTCTATATTCTCTTGGACCTGAAAGGTTGTGGCGTTAGCAGTTACGCTTAGCTTCTCGTTATTAATCTCAAACACCCTTATCTTTTCGACCAAAACGGAATATTTTTGTTTCACCGTCGAGGCCTCCTTTTGAGATCTTTCCAGCTCAGCTTGGAGGACGGGGAGGTCCTTATCTTTCTGCTCACTAAGAGCTTTGTACATGTCCTTCTTCCTGACCTGCTCCTTGAGCTCGAACTCGAGATGAACCACCTCATTCCGAGACTAGTGGAAGCTCTCATGATGAAGCACCGAGGCCAGAGGAATAAAAAAATATTAAAACTATTAAAGTATGTTAAGGCTATATAAACCCTTTAAGGGATATAAGATAAGGGAAATATACCCTGTTCAGCACCTGTTGTGCCTTGTTGAAATGGCTCGGTGCGTCCACTTCATTCATCTTCGCTTGTTCCTCTTTGGTTACCAAGCATTGAAGGTAGCTGGCTACGCTAACAGGCCCGGATAGCACCCTGGCATCCCCCAGTATCATAAACATGACCGTTCTCTTACAGTCGGGATCCGTGCTCGGGACGGGGAGCTGCTTCACAAGCTTTGGGCTTGAGCTCGGCCCATCTGACTCCGCCATCACCTCCATTCTCGCGATCTTGAGGTGGCCAAGACCGGAGTAGTCCTCCAACGCACCAGCGTCCATGCCCTCAAAAAATAAGTTAAGGGCCTCATCTACAACCGATGATGCCTCGCTAGGCTTTTCTCTAGCGGCCTGGGCCTCGTTAAGAGGGACTACGTATGAGATGGTGAATCTGGAATGTCAATGACATTGGTTGCCCCTCTCGGAACCAGAGTAGTTTCTTGGGAAGTAGTAGCCACGAGCTTTCCCTCATTCTCCTGAACTGAAGAGGGCTTGTTCTCGTGGTTGCTTCCCTCCGGTGCTGCCTGCTCTTCTGCAGCAATAGCTAGTTCATGGGCGACGAACTCCAAGTCGTCATCTTCAGGGTAATCCCTGAGCCGGTAGAGAGAATTGGAGTCCGGTACTGTCACGACCCAAAAACTTAGCCTGTCGTGATGGCGTCTAACGTGGTACTAAGCAAGCCGACACCTCAAAACATTTCCAACACTTTTAAATGAGAAATGAAATAACACAAGTTTAAATAATTATAACTCTCGTAAATTGGATAGAAAGTCAAAACTCAATATAGAAGTTCTTAAAACCAAGGTGTCACTGAGTACACGAGCATTTATACAACAAAAGTCTGAAAATACTGTCTATGAAAAGTTGAAACTAAATGCATAAAGCTGAAAGATAGGGAGGGAGAGTCAAGGTCTGCGAATGCCGGGCAGCTACCTCGAAATCTCCGAATGATCAAGCTGCTCAGATAGTCAGCACCCACCGTGTCCAGAAACACTTGAATCTGCGCACGAAGTGCAGGGTGTAGCGTGAGTACAACCAACTCAGTAAGTAACAAGCTAACTATTGGACTGAAAGTAGTGACGAGCTTTACGGGGAGAGTTTAGTTATAGAAAATACAATGGAGGAAAATATGCATGCTTTCAAGTTCGACATTTAAATCCAAAACAGTTAATTCATGTCAAGTTTAACTGAAACAGGACATAGTGTCTCTCAAAAACTACATGACAGTGATATATGCCAGCTGAAGTACACATTAATGAAATCGAATACATATTCTCAGAGTAACGGTCACTCAGTCCTCCTATTCACTCCAACCTCACAGACACTCATCCCTCACAGTCTCTCAATTCTCCGAGTCGCCCGGCACTCGCACTCGCACTCGCACTCAGTAGGTACCTGCGCTCACTGTGGGTGTGCAGACTCCGGAGGGGCTCCTTCAGCCCAAGCGCTATAGTAAGCCAATCGCGGCATTAATCAATAAAACATGTTGCGGCTTGCAGCCCAATCCCAATAAATATCCACAAATCAGGCCCTCGGTCTCACTCAATCATCAATCTCACAGTCTCTCAGGCTCTCAATAATCATGATAAAAGCCCGTACAACGATGATGTAATGTATCAATAAAGAACAATAGAGACTGAGATATAATATGCAAGTAAAAACTGTGACTGAGTAAAAAGTGGCAATTTAGCAGATAACTCAACATGTAACACGACCTCTGTGGGTCCCTGCAGTATCAAAACATAGCCTAAGCATGATTTCTAATATGATTTGCAATTCAATTTCTATAACTCATGGAGAATATACATATAACAACGTATTATTCAACTATATAGTTCCATGGAATTCACGAATCACAATTACTATGGTGCACGCCCACACGCCCATCACCTAGAATGTGCGTCACCTCAACACCAATCACATGATATGTAGTTTAGGGTATCATACCCTCAGAATCAAGTTTAGAGTTGTTACTTACCTCAAACCGTACAAATACCTATTCATACACGCCCTTGCTGTCGATGCCCCCTTTTTCTCGCAAAAATCGGGTTTATGACATTTGGGCGGACAACTCTTTTCCTTTTGGGAATCGGGTTTGCAATTTAGAAGAGTCGCCACCTAATGATTGAGTGCATTAGGACACTACGAATAAAAATAAAAAAAAGAACCAGAGAATGGATAAGGGCTTGAAATTATCTCGGGGGAAGGTGTTAGGCACCCCCCAAGATCCACTAGTGTGGTTCCCGGCCATGCTATGATTGTGACTTTAAATATAAACACCAAGTAAACATACAAGACAACTTTCAAATAACGATTGCAAACAAGGGAAGTATAAAAGTTAAATAAACATGCTGAAGTTCGGAGATAAGCGATTTCATAATTATTTAAGGGATACACAAGTGCAGGAAAAGGGGGTCAAATAATTGGTACAAATAATCAAACAAAGGGAATAAAAGAGGCGGAGGTTTAGAGAAGAAACAGTGCTGGAAATCAAATAATTAAAAGAGATTCTTTTGTGATTGAAGTAAAAGAAGAAGTTTAGAGAATTGAAAAATTAACAGCTTTTCTAAAAAAAAGTTCTAGGAAGAAAAGAAAGTAAACAAATAAAGAGGGAGGGGGTCCTAGGTTTATACATAACATGGATCACCCCACGCAACACCCGGTAACCATTTATACACGTGGTGCTATCGCGTGGTCATCATATCCATGTCTACCCTTACCCACCCCGTTAAGGTATTAAATCGCGGAATGGTCTCGTTACTTATTGCATGCTATTATCCGCCCCAATCCTATCAGTCCCGGAGGCAGTTGGGACTACTAATCCTAAAGGGAATGGAGACTGGCTTTTCAGAGTTTTAAAAGGACAAAAGTCTAGTGCGACAAACAAAACACATAAAAGCAGTAAAAGGGGAACACATAACAGTTAAAGGCTCAAATAGGCCTCCTTATTCAAAGCAACAAATTGTTTAGCATAACTTACAGGTACTGGTTAGGTCCTTAATTAAACTTAAACATTAAAGAGGTGGCTGATTTATCACATATTTTCAGATAAGAAGTCCAAGTTAGGCCTGCCGGCTAGTTGTAATTATTAAAGACTGGTATAGTTAATTAGTTACCTAATGGTTTGCCTAGGTGAGACCTATAGGCATTATATCTAACAAGGTAAAGCATACTGATTTTAAGGAAGGATTACTGATTTTAGAAATAAACCAATTCTGCAGATACTAAACGATATTATTACTAATTTTAGACTCGCGGATGAATCAGATTTAAACGATTTCTCCTATAGGCATGAATTCTAAGCGTTACTGATTTTTAAAACGGTTACGTAAGTGCAGGAATCCTATAAGCATGGTGTCTAGGATGCGATTGACTATTCTTTAACCCATAGATTGTTTGCCTAGTGACATATGCATATACAGAAGTGCAGAAACTTATAGGCATGACTTCTATATGCGGAAATGCAGACACTTATAGGCATGGTCTCTAATGTGGGAATGCAGAAACTTATAGACATGGTCTCTAATGTAGGAATGCAGAAACTTATATACATGATTTCTACGAAATGTATAACTTATAGGCAGGATTTCTATATGCAGTAATGAAAAAACTTATAGGCAGGATCTTTATATGCAGTAATGAAACAACTTATAGGCAGGATCTCTATATGCAGATACATAAACGAAAAGGTTGTGATTGCAGAAGTAAAAACCTAAAACATGATATCTACCCCATATGCATAACATGAGTGACCCTCCACCATTTTTACTATACACCCCATAAGTTATTACAAGATTATTACAACTTGAATGAATCCAGAAAAAAGTAAAGAAAATTACATCAGAAAAAATTCCAACCAAGGAGAGCCTAATTTAGACTCCTAGTCTGAAACATGAAATAAACCAACTTTCAAAGATCAGATTGCCAAAGCCTTTCTCGTCTTTGGGTGTGTCAAAGTTCCAAGGAGCTTCATGAACTCCAGGCAGTGCTTACACCCAAATACATTGCGGGATCAGATTATATTGTAGTGTAGAAGAGCCAACCCTCAAATGTCCAAGTTCAGAGGGAACTCAAGGTCCCCAAGGCAAGGCTCATAGGAGGGGGGAAGAACTTAGAGTCTAAGAGTAAGTGTAAGTGCAATAGAGGGGGAGTTAGGGAAGGCCATGACAGGCTAGTGGTCATGCCCAGCAATTAGGAATGCTGGCACACCCCTGACCAGCCTGTTAGCTAGATTTGGGAGTTAGGACCCATTGAAGGTCAGGTTCGGACCTGGGCAGTAATTTGGATACTGCCAGGCCATGAACTTTAACTCAGCACATAGAAGGGAATGGGGGCATGGGGAATTTATAACAAACAGTAAACATAAAAGAAAGTAACATATTTAATACAGAACATGAGCAGCAAAGTAGGCAAGAGCGTAGTGACTGTAAAATAAACACATAGGGAAGAAGCTGAAATCAAAATCGAGACATACCAATTTCAGGGAAAACAAATGAGTAAAACAGCAGTCTTGAAAAGCCAAGTTGCAAGCAAAGCAGTACAAACGTCTCAGAAGAGAGTAGAGAATTGAAAGAGTAATGTGGTTGATAACTGTGATTTTAACACGTTTTATGCCCATACTTGCCTGTGCCTTATGTATGAATTGTCATAAAATAGACCCAGAATGCTTACAAAGTGCGCTTGATTGCAGGTTTGAGCGACAAGATGACGAAAGTCAGGAATCAGCTCGAAACGGAGTAAAACCGGCTCAAGTATCAAAAATCATTAAAGTAGGGACAGGAGGACCTCGCGGACAGCACTGATTTGTTGCGCGGCCGCGCTAGGAGATTCAGAGAGCACCCATTTCAGGAGTCTCCAAGCACGGTCAGCGCTCATTTCTACGCGGTCAGCGCTGGTTTCTACGCGGTCGCGCTTCAGTGTTGTGCGGTCCGCGCCCATTAGCCTGCGCGGCCGCACTACTTCTTTGTGCGGTCCGCGTTTCCAGCTCCAGAAGTGAATGATCGAAGGCCAAGACCCCTACGCGGCCGCGCTGCATTTCTGCGCGGTCCGCGCCAGCCCCGCAGGGGTATTTTTGTCTGATTTTTCTGGCATAGTATAAATAGAATATTTTATTATTTCTAGGTTAAGTTTTAGACATCAGATAGTAGCAGCACTCGTGAGACTCAAGTTTTAGCCTATTTTGGGCATTTTAATCTTGTTTTAACGTGAAGTCGTGAAGATTAACTTCCTAGTTAATTATTATGTTGATTTTATCTACTTCTTCTTTAATTTCTGTTGCTATTATGGCTAGCTAAACCCATTAGCTAGGGTTGTGGCTCAACCCTAGTGTGGGTAATTAATGGGTGTGATTGTTTAGTGCTTGAATGATGTTGGGTGTTTGATATTTGGGTTGATTTTATGTTTTAACTAGGATTTGGTGGTTGCAAACACTAAGTCTAGCTTAGTGAGTCTTGACTCTTCTTGAGAAAGAGTGTCTATGACTCCAAAGTTAACCCAACAAGGAATTGGGATGGACCCATGAGAATGGTAGTCCCAATTAACGGGTAAGATCTCGAGAGAGTGATTACCCAACTTGAACCCTAAGTTGCTTGGTTTGTTAGCCTACCCAATTGGTCTCGAGAGAGTCAATTGGGCAAAATCATTCTTTCTACCGAGAGGTGTGAGAGTGAGTGCTATCGTGCAACGGTTATATCATAAGCCCCATAATCATCATTCTCGTATTAGGAATCTCTACCCGTTAGTTGACCACCTAGGTAAATGCCATGACCCTAGTACCTTTCTCTATCTTGCATACAACCTAGACTTAATATCTTAGCATAATTTAGTTATAATTAGTAGTTGTTAAATTGTAGTTGATAATCACAAAAACCCAAAAATGATAGAAGATCAATTAGAAGCAAACACGCATTTCTAGGCTAAACAAATATCCAACTCCCTTTCTAGCTCCCTGTGGAAATTGACTCCGATACCACTATTGGGAAAAAGTATTAGCGCCCACTCTTCCTAAGGTTGAGTCCGCTGCGACCTAATCACTTTTTGGCGCCGTTGCCGGGGAGCTTACGGTGTTGACTATTTGTGTAGCTAGTTTTGTGTTTTGCTTCTCTTTCCTTCTTTTTACTAATTTTATTTGTGTTGATCCATCAGGTACACATGGCTCTAAACGAAAATGACGCTCTTGGCAATGCCTTGGCGGGGGGAGGAGGTTGAAGATGTTGAGCAAGATGAGCTTCCGGTACCTCAAGTACCACGGAGAGGTCGAAATGCCAATGCTAATGTACATGACAACAATCCTATTCCAGACCTCCTCTGCCACCGCCAAGAGCGGTCCCAAGAGTTCTTCCTAATCAAGGGTACTCAAGTGCCATCGTTCCTCCCCGAATCCGGGCGGGAACTTTCAAATCACAAATGTCATGTTGACCTTGCTCGAGCAAAGGGGATATTTTACGGGCGCCTCCGACCAAAATGCATACAAGCACTTGAAGGGGTTCGTAGATACTTGCTGGGGCAGCAAACAAACAAACGTGTCAGAGGATGCGTTGAGATTGAGGCTTTTCCCGTTTTCTCTTCGGGGCAAAGCGTTGGACTGGTTAGAAAGGTTACCAAATCATTCTATCACCACATGGGATGAATTGGCGGACAAATTTATTGCCAAGTTCTTTTCTCCAAGTCATATAACGGCTCTTCGGGATGAGATTCTAGCCTTTAAGCAAATGCCAACGGAACCCTTGCATGAGATCTGGGAGCGATATAGAACAATGGTGAAGGAATGCCCTAACAACGACATGACTGAGGCGATGATCCAATAGACTTTCTATAGGGGCATCAACACCACAAATCAATGCATTGTGAACCAATTGGCCGCTGGGAACTTCATGAAACTTTCTTAACAAGAGGAATGTGATGTACTTGATGAAATGGCGGACACCTCTTCGGCATGGCAAAGACGAGCGAATGTACCCCAAGGTGACCCCACGGTCATCCATTTGCATAAGGAGTTGAGTGATCACGGCCAAGCTATTGCCGAACTTACAACAACAATGAACCAGTTGGCGAAGGCGCAATTGCAACAAGTACAAAATCCGCGCCAAGTCAATGCAATGGAGAATGTTTCTATGCTAAAAAGGAGGCAAAGAGGACAACAACAACCTCAAAGTAGCGGTGACCAATTTGACAACAACAACGATGGTGGTGGATATTCGAATGAGTGTTTTGATGATCAAAGTGAGGAGTGCCAATATGTCAATAACTACCAAGGAAATAGAGGGAATCAAGGAAATCAACAATGGATCCCCCAAGGCAATTGGGGCAATCAACAAGGAGGCGGCAATTGGAATAACAATAATCAACAACAGGGTGGCAACAATTGGAACAATGGCAATCAAAATAACAATTGGGGTAATCAAGGCAATAACCAAGACAATTGAAATGGTAACAACAACAATTGGAACAACAACAATAGAAATCAAGGAGGGTGGAATAATGGTGGTAGGGGGCAAGGCTTTCAAAGGCCCCCCATGTTCCAACAACCAAACAATCCACCCCCCTTTCAGTCACAAAGGCCTAGTTCTTCTGGAAGTGATATGGGACGGATAGAAATGATGTTCGAGCAGATGATGAAAAAGAACCAAGATTCTGATGCACAATTGGCTTCGCATAATACCCGCCCAAAAGGTGCGCTACCAAGTGATACGGTAGTGAACCCGAAGGGGGGCAACAATCATGTGATGGCAGTTACAACTAGGAGTGGAAGAGGCGGTGATGTGCATGCCTCAGTTGAGAATCAAGTTATGAATGATGAAGTTGAATTGCATGATGATGAAGCACCTTCAAATGTTGACAATGTGGTTGAACCAATAGTGACAAATCATGTGCGGATCGATATTGATGATGAGGCCGGGGTAGAGACTCAAGAGACCGTGAACCCGTCTAGGGAACACATCATTGATATACCCGAGCCGGCGATGCCCAAGGCAAAGGCACCCTTGCCTAGACCACCTCCACCATATCCTCAGCGGTTAGCAAAGCAAAAGAGCGACAATCAGTTCAAGAAATTCATAGACATGATGAAGAGCCTCACAATCAATGTTCCTTTAGTGGAGGCACTTGAACAAATGCCTGGGTATGCAAAATTTATGAAGGATTTAGTCACAAAGAAGCGTTCTATGGAGTGTGAAACAATAAAGATGACGCACCAAGTTAGTGCGATTGTGCATTCTATGGCCCCAAAACTTGAGGACCCTGGTGCTTTCACTATTCCTTGCACTATCGGAAGTGCGGACTTTGCTAAGGCCCTATGTGACTTGGGGGCTAGCATTAATCTGATGCCGTACTCAGTCTTCAAGACTTTGGGAATTGGAAAACCTAGGCCAACCTCCATGAGACTTCAAATGGCGGACCGGTCGATGAAGAGGCCTCTAGGTATAATCGATGATGTGCTTGTCCGGGTGGACAAATTCATATTGCCGGCCGACTTTGTCATATTGGATTGCGAAGTGGATTTCGAAGTGCCTATCATTCTTGGAAGACCTTTCCTAGCTACGGGGAAGGCATTGGTTGATGTGGAAGCAGGGGAGTTAACATTCCGTGTGGGAGATGAGAAGGTGGTATTTCATGTGTGCAAGTCAATAAGGCAACCCAATAGTACGGAGGTGTGTTCATTTGTGGACATTGTCACGGCGGTGATAGTGGATGACACAAGTGCCTTGATCAATGTTGAAGACCCTCTTGAAGCCGTGCTTCTTAACATGGATGCTAATGATGATNTGGTTTCATATAGTTTGAGGAACCAAAGTCAGATTTGGAACGATTCAGACACTCTTCCACGGTTGTGCACCATGCTCCTCCCTAAGTACAAGGTGAGAATTTCCAATAAAAAAAAAACTTTAACCAATACTATATATATCTTGGAGAAAATTCATAAATAGTTTAATCTAGTGGGGACGATACTCTACGCATCACTCTATTTTTTGTGGATCACGTATACTTATGTGTTCGTTTGACCCGAACAATTGTAGACATAGTGAATTAGATATGACTTACCGAAAGATGAACTAGCCATTTTCCTACTCCGTCTCCGAATCCTGGTTCAAAATGGTATGCTGGAGGTGATCCGTCCAAGCACACTGCAACATTAAAAAAATATTACTATAACTCTTTCTGCAATTCAAAAATTACTTAATATGATTATATTAAATGTGTTGATAATGTAACTAAATAAATAAATATATGCTCTCTCTAACATTTTCAACTTTAGATGACATGATCACATATTTCAACATGATATCAGAGCAGACAAAGGTCATTGGGTCGAGTCCGCTGCACCCGTTCGTAAAAGAGAATTTCTATGTTCTTGGTCCCATGAATAAAAACTAAAGACCCACGTCGAGGGGGCGGTAGTTGAGCATGGGCGAA
>NW_017670358.1:769496-801996 GCF_001879085.1 Nicotiana attenuata
CCGCGTAGGCAAACTTCAGAGACCTTAAAATTTTTGCTACTTTTGCCCTGCACTGGTCCAACATCAACCTTGCAACATCTCACAAACCATGAGTTGAAAAATCCTAATCTACAACGGAAAAATAAAAAGAAAGAAAAAGACATGGGTTGCCTCCCAAGAAGTGCCTGATTTAACGTCGCAGCACGACGCATTTTACCACAATATCACTTCAAATGAAGGAGTGCCACCACGTGGCCGTCATCAATCTTCCCCAAGTAATGCTTCACACGATGCCCATTGACTCGAAAAACTTCACCATTTTTGTTCTTGAGATCAATAGCACCAAATGGGGTCACCCCAACAACTTCAAATGGACCACTCCACCTAGACTTGAGCTTTCCCGGGAATAACCTCAACCGGGAGTTGAAAAGAAGAACCATGTCACCCACCTTGAATTCTTTACCCTGAGCATACTTGTCATGGAGGTACTTCATCTTGTCCTTGTACAAAGACGAGCTGGAGTAAGCATGAAATCTAAACTCATCAAGCTCATTCAATTGCTCCACTCGGAGATTTGCTGCAACATCCCATTCCAAGTTCAACTTCCTCAATGCCCACATAGCCTTGTGCTCAAGTTCCACTGGAAGATGGCAAGCTTTACCAAACCCCAACCGATACGGAGACATACCAATTGGAGTCTTGTAAGCCGTCCGATAAGCCCAAAGAGCATCATCCAATTTCTTCGACCAATCGGTCCTATTAGCATTCACCGTTTTGGATAGAATACTCTTTATCTCCCGATTTGAGACTTCCACTTGTCCACTAGCTTGTGGATGATAGGGGGTGGTCACTTTGTGATTAACTCCATACTTAGCAAGCAATGAATCAAAAGCCTTGTTGCAAAAATGGGACCCCCCATCACTAATAATGGCCTGAGGAGTACCAAATCTCGTAAAGATACTCTTTTTCAAAAATGCTACGACACTTCGGGCTTCATTGTTGGGTAGAGCCACGGCTTCCACCCATTTTGAAACATAGTCCACCGCCACGAGAATGTAAGTATTACCACAGGAGCTCATGAACGGACCCATGAAATCGATGCCCCAAACATCAAAAATATCTACCTCAAGAATTGTATTGAGGGGCATCTCATCCTTCTTGTAAATACCGCCGGCTCTTTGACATGAATCACATCTCTTCACCAATTCACTAGCATCCTTGAACAACGTGGGCCAATAGAAGCCATAACTCAAAACTTTTGAGGCTGTCCTCACCCCCCCGTGATGATCACCATAGGGAGAAGAGTGACAAGCTTCAATATGCTCATTTGTTCACTTTCCGGTACACATCTCCTTATCACTCCATCCATGCAAATTCTAAACAAATACGGATCATCCCAATAGAAATCCAAACTTTCCCGCTTGAGTTTCTTCTTTTGGTTGGAAGAGAGCTCACACGGGACGTTACCAGTCAGAATGAAGTTGGCGATGTCCTTGAACCATGGCATTTCACACATAGAAACGGAAAGAAGCTGCTCGTCAGGGAACCTATCATTAATCTCAATACCATCACTTGGTCTCCCATCTTCCTCTAATCGGGACAAATGGTCTGCAACTTGATTCTCGCTTCCCATTCTATCCACAATCTCTAAATCAAATTCCTGAAGGATTAGCACCCATCTCATCAATCTTGCTTTCAAATCCTTCTTAGTCATCAAATACCGAAGGGCTGCATGGTCCGTGTGTATGATCACTTTGCCCCCATAAGGTAAGGTCTAAATTTCTCCATCGCGAACACAGTGGCCAATAGCTCCTTTTCTGTCACTGTGTAGTCTCTGGGCCTCATTCATAGTCTTGCTAGCATAATACACAGGATGGAACATTTTGTTGATTCTTTGGCCTAGCACCGCCCCAACCGCTACATCAGTCGCATCGCACATAAGTTCAAAAGGCAAATCCCAATTAGGTGCAGTGATTATAGGGGTTGTTGTCAACTTGTGTTTCAGTAGCTCAAAAGACTCCATGCACTTCTCATAAAAAATAAACTTGACATCCTTCTCTAACAACTTGCAAAGCAGGTTCATAATTTTTGAAAAATCTTTAATGAATCGCTGGTAGAACCCGGCATGACCAAGAAAACTCCTCACCCCTTTGACAGAAGTAGGGGGAGGGAGTCTTGAGATAACCTCTATTTTTGCCTTATCAACTTCAATTCCTTGCCTTGAGATTTTGTGACCCAATACAATTCCCTCTTGCACCATAAAGTGACATTTCTCCCAGTTGAGCACAAGGTTGGTTTCTTCACATCTTGCCAAAACCCTATCCAAGTTCACCAAACATTCTTCAAATGAATCTCCCACCACACTAAAGTCGTCCATGAATACCTCCAAGATATCCTCCACCATGTCGGTGAAAATTGCCATCATACATCTTTGAAAGGTCGCTGGGGCAACCGGAAAAGGGGATTCAAAGAAAACAAAGTGAAAAAGGTTGTGTAAAAGTAGAAAAAGGAGAAAGGTTTGAATTGCAAAAGAAAGAGTGACAATTTGTCTCTCTAACCCCTTGAAAGAATTGAAAGAAGTGAAATACTCAAATGAGTCAAAAAGTATGCCATAATGAATCAAAAGAAGTGCTAAAAGGGAAGATTGAACCTAAATGAACAAAAACATTTCCTACCTTCACCCAAAAGCCTTCACAATGACTCCTCAAAAGCCCTATATGATCTTGAGTTGAGGGAAGCCTACATTAGTGGATACTTACATAAGGGGCAAGCATATGGTACCTAAAGCTGAACTTATGACCTTCTTTGTGAGTGAAATGAGTGAAAAATCCATCAACCTCGGGTTGTGTGTCATTACTCTAAAAAGTGAGGTTCGCTTAGGGAGAGTTGAGGATGTGTGAGTTTGGGTTCCACAAAGACCAAGGTATTTGAGAAAAGCGCCTTGATGAAATGAGTCAACCCTTGATGCTCTCGTGTCACATTCGATCCATAGTTCTTAAAAGACTAAAAATGTGTTAATGATGCATTCGTATTGAGGGCAATTGTTAGTCCTAATTGATGCGTGATGAGGCTCCCTTAGGATAAGCTGGAATTACTTGGATGTTTCCTTTTTAGGGGTGGGTCTTCTTTTATTTGCTTGAGGACAAGCAAAGGTTTAAGTTTGGGGGAGTTGATAACTGTGATTTTAACACGTTTTATGCCCATACTTGCCTATGCTTTATGTATGAATTGTCATAAAATAGACCCAGAATGCTTACAAAGTGCGCTTGATTGCAGGTTTGAGCGATAAGATGACGAAAGTCAAAAATCAGCTCGAAACGGAGTGAAACCTGCTCAAGTGTCAAAAATCATTGAAGTAGGGACAAGAGGACCTAGCGCGGACCGCACTGATTTGCTGCGCGGCCGCGCTAGGAAATTCAGAGAGCATCCATTTCAGGGGTTTCCATGCGCGGTTAGCGTCCCTTTCTACGCGGTCAGCGCTAGTGTCCATGCGGTCGCGCTTAATTGTTGTGTGGTCCGCGCCCATTAGCCTGCGCGGCCGTGCTACCTCTTTGTTCGGTCCGCGTCCCCAGCTTCTGAAGTGAATGATCGAAGGCCAAGACCCCTACGTGGCCGCGCTGCACTTCTGCGCGGTTCGCGCCAGCCCCGCAGGGGTATTTTTTTTCCAGTTTTTCTAGCCTAGTATAAATAGAATATTTTATTATTTCTAGGTCAAGTTTTAGATATCAGATAGCAGCAGCACTCGTGAGATTCAAGTTTTAGCCTATTTTGGGCATTTTCATCTTGTTTTATCGTGGATTCTTGTAGATTAACATTCTAGTTAATTAATATGTTGATTTTATCTACTAGTTCTTCAATCTGTTGCTATTATGGCTAGTTAAACCCATTAGCTAGGGTTGTGGCTCAACCCTAGTGTGGGTAATTAATGGGTGTGATTGTTTAATGCTTGAATGATGTTGGGTGTTTGATATTTGGGTTGATTTTATGTTTTAACTAGGATTTGGTGGTTGCAAACACTAAGTCTAGCTTAGCGAGTCTTGACTCTTCTTGAGAAAGAGTGTCTATGACTCCAAAGTTAACCCAACAAGGAATTGGGATGGACCCATGAGAATGGTAGTCCCAATTAACGGGTAAGACCTTGAGAGGGTGATTACCCAACTTGAACCCTAAGTTGCTTGGTTTGTTAGCCTACCCAATTGGTCTCGAGAGAGTCAATTGGGCAAAATCATTCTTTCTACCGAGAGGTGTGAGAGTGAGTGCTATCGTGCAACGGTTATATCATAAGCCCCATAATCATCATTCTCGTATTAGGAATCTCTACCCGTTAGTTGACCACCTAGGTAAATGCCACGACCCTAGTGCCTTTCTCTATCTTGCATACAACCTAAACTTAATATCTTAGCATAATTTAGTTATAATTAGTAGTTGTTAAATTGTAGTTGATAATCACAAAAACCCAAAAATGATAGAAGATCAATTAGAAGCAAGTACGCATTTCTAGGCTAAACAAATATCCAACTCCCTTTCTAGCTCCCTGTGGAAATTGACCCCGATACCACTATTGGGTAAAAGTATTAGCGCCCACTCTTCTTGAGGTTGAGTCCGCTGCGACCTAATCAGTGGTTGAGAGTATGCGTGTGAGAGTATTGAACTTAGGATTCATAAGTTCAAAGTTGTGTTAGTTCTGAAGGGTCGAGCCCCTTTTATAGTGCATCAAACAAGTAAGAACAAGGTAGGGAAATATTGTAATCAATCTCCCTTTAGTTAAGGGATTCTTATTTCAAACGGGTAAAAACAATTAAGGAAAGGGTTTTGAAAAAAATATTTTCCAGGCAGTACAATAAAGGGTAAATACATAGCAGTTATTTAAGGCAACAACC
Source organism: Nicotiana attenuata (assembly GCF_001879085.1). NCBI lineage: Eukaryota > Viridiplantae > Streptophyta > Magnoliopsida > Solanales > Solanaceae > Nicotiana > Nicotiana attenuata. The sequence goes on from NW_017670358.1 coordinate 774,356, forward strand.
CAATGGTACACAGTTTGTGTGAAATAAGGAAAGGGAATCAATCAGACAACTAGTAAAATCAAAGTTACAGGCTTTTACTCGAATGAATCAAGTCAGGAAAGGGGTAAAGAAAGGTTTAATTTAAAGGAAATCAGTAACAATCAAGTAAACACTATTAAAGGAATTCGAAATCAATTAGTAGTTGGCAAAAACCCTTTCGAAAGAAGAACTTCTCATATATAAAGCAGACAAATCAAACAAAAGAATCGTCATGTTACTTAGAAAAATAGTTCTAGCATTGAAAGGTTCAGAATCATAAGCAAGAGGATACGAGTCCAATTGCAGACTCACAATGAGTCTGAGAGTCCAGGGTCCCAAAGTGGAACCCTAACTCGAACACAAAATCAAAATCGCCAAGGGGAACCCCCAAATCCTAGGGTTTCAACTTGAATCAGACATAAGGGTAAGAAAGCAAGCCATTGAAACAGACTCAAAGGTTTGTTTCAGGGCCTCAACAAAATAGATATGAGAGCATGTTTGAACAACAAAGTAAGAAAGCTGATTCAAGATCATGAAGAACATATTTGAGAAAACTCGGACCTTAAACGAGTTCAGAAGAAAGAGATGATACAAACTTAAACAAAAGCAGATGAAGCATGTTTAGCAAGAATACGAACAGAGTTTAGTAAGACAAAATCCAAAGAATCTCAATGGTAAACACATATAGTAAAAGAGCAAAGAAAACATAACAGGGTTAACATGTATAGTAGAAAAAAAAAAGTAGACAGACAGTACATGCGTAGCAAAAGAAATCACACGAGCATGATATAGACAACACATATAAAGCAAAGAAGAAGAGAAATATGTCACAAAGATTTTTGGAAAAATCCTTTCAGAAACCCTAAAATCGAAGACGAACGATTTTGAAAAGAACTTTTGGGGAAAACACTATAAATGTCAAGTGAAGCATAGATACAACATAGATCTAAGCAAACGACATAGAAAGAACCTCGAATAGCTTAGGGTTTCGGAGAAACCTTAGAAATGAGAAAGGCTTGGAAGAAGGTCCGATCTTGAGTCGGAGAGGTTAGGAATCAGGCTCCTGAGTCTTGAATATGCCGGAGCATGCCGGAGAAGCCATGGAATCAAAGGTCTGAGAAGATCGGAGAGGGAATCATCGAGGTCAGGTCTCGAAGCTTCCAACAACCATGGCTTACTGGTGAAGGTAGGTGAGTACCAACTATCCATGTTCTGAGAAGCCATGAATTCTGGTGACAGGCGGTTGAAAAGGGGTAGGAGGAGGCTAGGGTTCCGGGGAACTTGAGAGAGTTTGAGAGAGTTTGGGATTCAGAGGCAGCTGAGAAGTGGGGAATGAGAGATTAGGGTAGGTCATTTGGGGTTAAAATGGTAAGGGAGAATTATGGCCGTTGATCTGTACGATCAACGGCCTAGATGTAAAGGGGTAGGTGGGAACCGGGTAGGGTCATTTGAATTGGGTTATGGGTTGGGTCGGATTAAAAAATGGGCCGGTCCGGTTGGGGTTGAGATTGGGTCAATTAAGGGTTAAAATTGAAATGTAAAAGAGGCTGTAATTGAAATGAAATGAGGCTAAATGTTAAATAGCCAGTTTTACCCTTTTTATTTATCAAAAAAATAGTAAAATAATTTTAAAAATAAATTAAAAGCACTGAACCAATTAGTAATATATAAATGTTGATTAAAAATGCTGGAACCAATGTTATAATTATAGAAATGCTATTAATCCTAAAATGGGCTAAAATTGCAATTGTATGTATTTTGGCTTTTAGAAATACCAAGTAAAATTGTAAAAATATACAAAAATCACCTTACCTATATTTTGTTGTAAGTATGAGAATGAAATAAACTATTCACCAAGGTTGATAGTTTTGGGAATAGCTACTGATTTTTGTATTGCTAAAATGGATAATAAATTGATTTTAAAAATCTTTAAAATTTATGAAAAATACCAAAACACTTGGGCATGTTTATATATGCATATATATGTTATTTTGATAGTATTTTGTATATGAAAAAAAAATACGTAGGGAAAAATTGGGTATCAACAGCTGCCCCTCTTTATCCGGGAAGGATGAAAGAGTTGTCGGGTAAAGATATGATGGCCAATTTTGACCGAACGAAACAATTTGAAGAATTTTGACCGAGCTCGGGTTCTTGAGCCACCTACATATCCTTGGTTTTACTGGAATCAGGCCGTATGTAGTTCAGGATCCATCGGCGGAACATGCCGATGCAGATTTTTCAAGAACGGACGAGATATTCGGGTTGGGAAGGACGGTCAAAGTCTAACAGGCTGCGGGAACTGGAGCGGGATCGCTCCTGCTAGCCGGTTTACCTGCAAATAAACAACACGAGCGCATATATTGTGCATAAATTTAAACGTGATGCAAGTTCCCGTTGGACCATGAATGCTGTCTTTGGACGGTTAGGATGACGTCCTCGGACCATGATGTCCTGGGCCATGAAACATATAAGAAAGGATTCGCAGGCTATGAAATGATGTTCGCGGGCTATGGGAATGATGCCTCCAAACCATGATGCCTTTGAATAATGCTATGCAGAGAGAAAGTGGGGTCCTCAGGCCATGGCATGACGTTCTCGGGCTATGAAAATGGTGCCTCTGAACAATGATGCCTTTGGACGATTTGGGGATCTTTCAGCCTATGAAATGCAGCAGGTGGCGATCTTTCAGCCGATGCAAGGCGTAAAAATAAAAGATGGCGGTATTTCAGCCGATGCATGATTTAAATGAGGTGGCGATATTTCATCCGTGCAAAAAAATATAGATAAAATGGCGATCTTTCAGCCGATGCAAGGCGCAAAAATAAAAGATGGCGGTATTTTAGCTGATGCATGATTTACATGAGGTGGCGATGTTTCAGCCGATGCAAGGCGTAAAAATAAAAGTTGGCGGTATTTTAGCCGATGCATGATTTAAATGAGGTAGCGATATTTCAGCCGTGCAAAAAGTATAGATAAAATGGCGATCTTTCAGCCGGTGCAGGATTTAAATGAGGTGGCGATATTTCAGCCATGCAAATGGAGGTAGAGCTTAACCTCGGGAGGCGAAATAGTAGCCTTACGTAATAATGGAGACAGAGCTTAGTCTCGGAAGGCAGAATAGTAGCCCTATGCGAAGCAAAATGCAAATGGAGGTAGCGCTTAACCTCGGAAGGCAGAATAGTAGCCTTATGCAATAATGGAGACAGACCTTAGTCTCGGAAGGCAGAATAGTAGCCTTATGCAATGAAAAATGCAAATGGAGGTAGAGCTTAACCTCGGAAGCAGAATAGTAGCCTTATGCAATAATGGAGACAGAGCTTAGTCTCAGAAGGCAGAATAGTAGCCTTATGCAATGCAAAATGCAAATGGAGGTAGAGCTTAACCTCGGAAGGCAGAATAGTAGCCTTATGCAATAATGGAGACAGAGCTTAGTCTCGGAAGGCAGAATAGTAGCCTTATGTAGAAGATGAGAGACGAATAGTAATAAAGATTGCTTAGTTGATAGCTGATAGGTGGTTGCCGATTATGGCTGCTGGGGACATTGTATTCGGATAGCGGTTGTGAGGCGATAATTCCGAGAGTTGTATTCCTGAAAAATGTGAGTGTATAAATGTATTCAATGATTTGTGACTTGGGTGCCTGCACCCAAAGGAAAATCGTGAGTTTTGTAAAGGGAAAAGGTTAGCTCGTGTTCCTGCTGACTTCGCTTGACCGGCTCGGCTCTATTTTTGGTGCTACTGTAGGTACCCTTGGGGTAGCATTTTTAAACAAAGCAATTTTAATAATAAACATGCATGAGTTTGTTAAAGATATGACATATGTATATATATTTAAGAAATAGTTTTAGATGAACCAACGACCGTGACGTGGTTCAAGACATTGCGACCTCTCTTACTGCGGAATTTTGAGGGTCCTCCTCAAAATTCTGCCCCAGTTTACCGGGTTGCTGCTTCTTGACGGTTGCTTGCGATGATCGGCTGAAGTTACTTCAGAATTTTGAGGGTCCTCCTCAAAATTCTGCCCCAGTTTCCAATTGCATGGGGAAAATGAAAATTTTATTGAATTGTGACTGAACCCATAAGGCTGCCTACGTATCCCCTCTTAAATGGGAATCAGGTCAGACGTAGTTCAAATTACATAAGGAAATCATAAATGGTTACACATAGTATCGTTTGACTGCGTCTGAGTTGATTGGTTTTGGCCAAACTTCTCCGTCCATTTCTGCAAGTATGAGGGCTCCTCCTGTTAGAACCTGATGAACCATGTACGGGCCCTGCCAGTTGGGAGAGAATTTCCCTTTGGCTTCATCTTGATGCGGGAAAATTTTCTTTAACACTAGCTGCCCCGGTGTGAACTGTCTCGGCTTGACTCTTTTGCTGAAGGCTCTGAACATTCTGTTCTGATAAAGCTGACCGTGGCAAACTGCATTCATTCTCTTCCCATCTATAAGTGCTAGCTTCTCGTAACGACTTTTTACCCATTTTGCATCGTCGAGCTCGGCTTCTCGTATGATCCTCAAGGAAGGAATTTCTACCTCGGCGGGAATGACCGCCTCTGTACCATAAACCATCATGTAGGGAGTTGCACCAGTTGATATGCGTACTGTGGTGCGATACCCTAACAAAGCAAATGATAGCTTCTCATGCCACTGCTTATGCTTTTCTACCATCTTTCTCAGTATCTTCTTGATGTTCTTGTTAAAGGCTTCTACTGCTCCGTTCATCTGAGGCCTGTAGGCTGTGGAATTCTTGTGTTTGATCTTGAAGGTTTCACACATGGCTTTCATCAAATCACTGTTGAGGTTGGAGCCATTGTCAGTAATGATTGATTCTGGGATCCCGAATCGACAAATGATACGGTCACGGACGAAGTCTGCCACGACTTTCTTAGTCACTGCTCTGTAAGATGCTGCTTCAACCCATTTGGTGAAATAATCAATTGCTACTAGGATAAACCTGTGCCCGTTTGATGCGGCAGGTTCGATCGGTCCGATAACATCCATTCCTCGGGCGGCAAACGACCATGGCGAGCTTGTTGCATTAAGCTCATTTGGAGGCACTTTTATCATATCTGCATGGATCGGACAACGGTGGCACATTCGAACATACTAGATACAGTCTGTCTCCATAGTCATCCAAAAATAACCTGCCCGGAGTATCTTTTTGGCTAAGACAAAACCGTTCATATGCGAACCACAGGTCCCGGCATGAATCTCCTCTAGCAGTTTAGATGCTTCCTTCGCGTCAACGCACCTCATCAAACCCAAATCCGAAGTTCTCCTATACAGGATTCCCCCAATGTGGAAGAAATTGTTGGACAATCTTCAGAGTGTGCGCTTCTGCGTAGCATTTGCAAGCTCCGGATATTCTCCTCTGGCTAAGTATCCCTTGATGTCGTGAAACCAAGGCTTTCCGTCTGCTTCTTCCTCGACATGAGCATAGTACGCTGGCTGATCATGAATCTTTACTGGAATAGGGTCTATGAAATTCTTATTTGGATGCTGAATCATAGATGATGGGGTAGCCAATGCATCGGCAAACTCATTCTAGACTCTGGGAACATGTCAGAACTCTATCTTTGTGAACCTCTTCCTCAACTCCTGTACATGATGCAAATACGGGAGTATCTTGGAGTTCTTGGTTGCCCATTCTTCTCGGACCTGATGTATAAGTAAATTCGAATCTCCAATCACTAGCAACTCTTGGACGTTCATGTCAATGGCCATCTTGAGCCCTAAGATGCAAGCTTCGTACTCGGCCATATTGTTGGTGCATGGGAACCTGAGCTTGGCGGATACCGGATAATGCTGGCCGGTTTCTGATACTAGGACTGCCCCTATGCCAACTCTTTTGAAATTTGCTGCTCCATCAAAAAACATCCTCCAGCCATCATAGGACTCTGCAATGTCTTCTCCTACAAATGATACCTCCTCATTAGGAAAATACGTCTTCAGAGGCTCGTATTCTCCATCCACAGGGTTCTCAGCGAGGTGATCTGCTAAGGCCTATCCTTTGATTGCTTTCTGAGTCAAGTAGACAATGTTGAATTCACTCAGCAGGATCTGCCACTTGTCTTGCTTGCTAGTGGGCATGGGCTTCTGGAAGATGTACTTTAAAGGGTCCATTCTTGATATGCGATACGTGGTGTAAGCACAGAAATAGTTCCTCAACTTCTGGGCTACCCAAGTCAGAGCACAACATGTGCATTCCAATAGAGAATATCGGGCTTCGTATGGGGTGAACTTCTTGCTGAGATAATAGATGGCCTGCTCTTTTCTTCCCGTTTCATCATGCTGCCCCAGAACACAACCAAACGCTCCATCTAGCACCGCAAGGTAGAGTAACAGGGGTCTACCTGGCTCGGGCGGAACCAAAACTGGCGGCGTTGACAGGTACTCCTTAATTCTGTCGAAGGCTTTTTGGCAGTCGTCAGTCCATTTGGTAGTGGCATCCTTCTTTAGCATCTTGAAGATTGGCTCAAAGATGACAGTAGATTGTGCTATGAACCGGCTGATGTAGTTAAGTCTCCCCAAGAAGCTCATTACCTCCATCTTGCTCTTCGCCAATGGCAATTCTTGAATAGCTTTGACCTTTGATGGATCCAGTTCTATCCCTCGGCGACTCATAATGAACCCAAGTAGTTTTCCGGCAGGAACCCCAAACGCACACTTTGCGCGATTTAGCTTTAAGTTGTAACTTCTTAGTCTATTGAAGAATTTCCTCAAATCTTCCATGTGATCAGCGGCTTTCTTGGACTTGATGATGACGTCGTCTACATATACTTCTATCTCCTTGTGTATCATGTCATGAAAAATGGTGGTCATGGCCCTCATGTAGGTGGCCCCTGCATTCTTTAACCCAAACGGCATCATCTTGTAACAATACATCCCCCACGGCGTAATGAAAGCCGTTTTCTCAGCGTCTTCCTCATCCATCCATATCTGATGATACCCAGCAAAACAATCAACGAACGACTGCAGCTCATGCTTGGCGCAGTTGTCAATCAAGATGTGTATATTTGACAAGGGGAAGTCGTCTTTTGGACTAGCCCGGTTGAGATCCCAGTAGTCGACACAGACTTTGACCTTCCCGTCCTTCTTCGGTTCCGGCACAATAATGGCTAACCATGTCGGATACTCCACTACCCTGAGAACCTTAGCTTTGACCTGCTTAGTGACTTCTTTCTTAATTTTCAAACTCATGTCTGGCTTGAACTTTCTGAGCTTCTGTTTTACTGGCGGTCAGGCCGGATCAGTCGGTAATTTGTGAGCCACAATGGATGTGCTTAGACCAGTCATGTCGTCATATGACCATGCGAATATGTCCTCATATTCCCTTAGAAATTCCGCATACTCTTCCTTTTCTGATGGTGACAAATGAACGCTGATTCGTGTTTCTTTGATGTTTTCTGTATCTCCTAGGTTAACAATCTCAGTCTCGTCTAGGTTGGACTTAGGTCTGTTCTTAAAATTCTCAACATCTTTAACGATCTCTTTCGGTATGTCATCTTCCTCTGAATCTATGTCCGTTTGTTGCGCTGTCTCGTTGCATGTCACAGTCATTGGTTCATCAAGATAAGTAATAGTAATGCTGTATAAGTAAAGTAATGAGAGAAAATAATAAGAGTAAGATTTATAAAATGCTTTGATAAATTCCATAAGTGTTTCGAACATTGGAGCTCTTTCTTGAAAAGTATAAATGCGAAGGAAAAATAAACTAGTAAAACAGAATAGTGCGTGGTGCTTTGTTCAGCCTTGCTACCCCGAGGCATGCCGGGCTCTGGTGGTTCTGACAGTCCAGTTATTGAGGCGTGCTCCTCTGCTTACAGCATGTATGGAAGGGCCTTCCTCCCCCTCCTCCTTAAAAATGACACAGCAGTCCATATCATCCTCTTCTAGGAACAAATTCCTCATTGCTGCTAATGCTTCTTCTTCTTCCGATCCATAGATGACTTCGGCTGGTTGAAAGGTCTGCTCCAGACGGGGTATCGGCTGCTCCAATGGATAGTAAGGGCCGCGCCAGGGTGGCGACCAGTCCTTGAATTCTTCCCAAGTATACTCGTACCCCAGTCCGAAGGTGGTGCCATGCTTCTTGAGCTTGATAGGATTAGTGATTCCTTGGAGGTTCTTGCCAAGTCCCTTGCCAGGTTCATACCCGCTCCAATTCAGTATGCTTTCAATTTTGTTGTCCCACCATTTGTCTTTATCGACGGCGTTGACTCGCTCGATGTGGTGGTAAATTTCGCCACCTAATCTTCTTCTTTCTCCAATTGTTGGAATGGTCTGGCGGCTATATATGGGGTTGCTACCGTCACCATGAATGATCACCTCCTGGTGATCCCATTCAAATTTCACTGCCTGATGTAGTGTTGATGCCATGGCCTCGGCGGCATGAATCCATGGTCGTCCCAACAGTAGATTGTAAGATGCCGGCACGTCTATCACTTGAAAATCAACATCAAACCAAGTGGGCCCCATTTGCAAACGTAGGCTAATTTCCCCAATAGTGGACCTCTGAGAACCGTCGAAAGCTTTAACGTTGATGGCCATCCTTGATTTCATGCAGCCTTTTTCCCAATGTCTTGAGTGTTACCAGAGGACAAATGTTGAGACTGGACCCCCCATCGACCAGGATCCGGGTGATAAAATAATCTTCGCACTGCACAGTGATGTGCAATGCCTTGTTATGACTCAATCCTTCCGGTGGCAGCTCATCCTCGTGGAAGGTGATTTTGTGACTCTCCTACACTTGGCCTACCATGTTTGCCATTTCTCCTCCAATGATGTTGCTTGGTACATACGCCTCACTCAACACCTTCAACAAGGCATTCTTGTGTGCATCGAAACTTTGTAGTAAAGCCAGGATAGAGATCTGTGCCGGTGTTTTGTTCAGCTGGTCAATAACCGAGTATTCCTTGGCTTGTATCTTTCTCAAGAGATCACCGGATCCAGTTTCAATGATGGCTTGTCGACCAGAGGTCTGTTTACTTGACTCAGCCAAGTGTTCTGGGGTATAAACCCTGCCGGTTCTTGTCATACCCTGCGCTGCAACTATTTCCCGAATTTGGCTTTTCCCTTCTTCTTGCCTCGGCTGTGTAGTCCCATGGTATGGCTTTTGTGTGGAATGATGTTATGGCTGTCATTGCTAATGGAATAGGCACCCTCACTTTGGAAGGTAATACAACAACTTCAAAGGGCTCAGGCACCTTTGGGGACCCAAACTCGACCTCGATTGGTGTTAGCGTCTTTGCGGAGACTGGTGCTTCAAACTCAAGCGGTATGGACATGTTCACCTCAGCATCTTCAGAAGCCTGAATTTGGACTACAATCAGATTAAGAGTGACTGTTGGTTTCTTTGGATCGTCACCTTCCATGATCAAACCGATTGATCATTTGGGGTCCCAATCATCTTCTATTTCAATCATATGAACACCCCCCCCCTTGTGGTCTGGTAGAGGGTTGTTGCGGACGTTCGGAGCAGGCTCCTTTGCCACGATGATTTTATTGTCTATCAAAGCCTGGATTTTGTCCTTCAGGGAGCGGCATTCATCAATAGTATGTCCCTTCATGCCAGAATGGTATGCACAGGTTTTGTTAGGGTTAATCCATTGGGAAGGGTTTTCAGGGGTTATGGCAGGGATAGGGGTGACATAACCAGCAGCTTTGAGTCTTTCGTACAGTTGGTCGATTGGCTCGGCAATGGCGGTGTATTGTTTGGGAGGTTTGCGGTCAAAATTTGGTCGGGGTCTAGGAAAGTTTTGGCGAGTGGGAGGTGATTGGTAGTGAGATGGTTGAGTGTTGTAGGCTTGGTAGACTTGTGCGGGTTGGGAATATCTGGGTGAAGTAGGTCGATATGTGGGAGGTGGAGGTGATTGATAGGTAGGTGGTGGAGCTTGGTAGGAAGGTGCGGGTGTCTGGAAATTTGGAGTAGGTTGATATGTAAGTGGAGATATCGGGTAGGTTTGGTATTTTACTGGTGATTTGGTTCTCTGTGCAACCATTAGGGCACATACGTCTCTCTTCTTGGATGTACCACCGGACTGCAAAGCCTTGTTGGTGGCTTGCAAAGCTTCAAAGTTAGTGACCATACCACTTTTGATGCCTTCTTCAATCCTTTCTCCCAGCCTGATGATGTCAGAAAATTTATGGTTCTCGATTAGCATCAGTCTTTCATAGTATCGAGGATCCTGAGCCCGGACGAAAAACTTGTTCATCTGTTCTTCCCCTAAAGCAGGTCGAACCTTGACAACCTCTGATCTCCAACGAGTGGCATCTCGCGGAAAGTTTCTGTGGGTTTCTTCTTCAAATTTTGAATGTAAAACACATCTGGTACATTCTCTGTATTGAACCTGAATCTATCCATGAAGTCGGACGCCATACTAACCCAGTTTGACCACTTCTTTGGGTTTTGGCTAATGTACCAAGACAGAGTATCTCCTTTCAAGCTCCTTATGAAAAGCTTCATGCGGATCCTCTCATTTTTTCCCACTCCGACCAACTTGTCGCAGTATGTCCTCAAGTGAACCCTGGGATCCCCTGTACCATCAAACATCTCGAACTTGGGAGGTTTGTAACCCTCGGGCAGTTCGATATCGGGCTGTATGCATAAATCTTCGTAGTTTAGCCCCTCAATTCCTTCACTACCTTCAACGTTTTGGATCCTGGTGGTCAGCTTCTTAAGTTCTTCAGCCAAATTTCTGATGATCGAGTCTTTATCATTGGACTCGGGTATGCTTGAGATGGGTTGAGTAGGGNAAGTCGGCCCGGAAGTGACTCATCTGTCGACCTTTGGTATAACCTGCTTCCTACCTGCCTGTCTCATAACCCGGATAGGGACATATGGGTAGGTTCCTCTCAAACCGATCAGTATCAGAAATGGCGCATCCCTAGATCGAATGATGAATTCTTCAGTAGGTAACCACTCGAACATCTATTGCACTCGGTCCTCAGTAAGATTGTCGAAGAGTTCAACCCCTTCTTTAGCATTCTCTGGTTGGGCGAACATGTTGGGCATATAATTCATTCGCTTTGGGTGATGGAAGGCGGTATGATCATCCCAGTCTCTACGATGGATTTCCTGCCGGTACTCACCCTTTTGGAGGTGTTCCATGAGCCATAGTTGGAGTAGCAAATTACAACCCTCAAAATGTTTGGCTCCCTGTTGGCATCTTTCCAAGGCGCGGTATATTTCTGCAACTATCATTGGCACAAGGCTGAATGGCTGTCCGTTAATTCCTTCCATCAAGGTTTTGGTGACCATGGCTAGGCTGGTATGGATTCTTGCTTTCTTCGTTGGAAACACTATCATCCCCAAGAAACAGAACATAAATACAAAGACCCTTCGGTGGATGTGCCATAATGAGGTGAGGGCGAATTCGTCCGGATAAGTACGGTAGGATTTACTGTGACCGTACCTTTCATACAAATGGTCAAAGGAATGTATGAATCCTTCAAACATGTCAAGTCGGGATTCTTCTTTAGACCCATCATTTTAAGAAAAACCCTACCCTTACCATTTTCCATCATTAGCAAACCCGGAGTTTCCCATGGTATCCCAGCTAGTCCTCCTATTTCCTCGAGTAAAGGTGTCATTTCTATGTCCCCGAAGCGAAACACCGATCTATCATAGTCCCAAAACAGAGTTGCAGCTTCTATGATTTTGTTGTTAGGTTGAATGTCTAGGAGAGAAGGCAGGTTTCCTAGATACTTCCGGATGAGAGTCTGATCACTGGAGTGAAAAACCTTCCACCAGCTTAGTAGTTTGGGGTGGATATTGGTGACCATGCCGAATCTGGGGACTTCGTGCCTCATGTTTCTGCAAGACAAAGGGTTAGGCCCTTTTCCCCCACCAGACTCGACTATTTTAATATCAATAATTGGCATAACAAGCATTTAGTTCTCCAAATGAATGCACAGAACGTGGTAGTGTCCGTTTGGGTTTCAAGGAAACCCAGTGGACTTTGGACGAGGCTATCTTAAAGAGTCATTATGCGGACAACATAACTGACTCGGCTAAGTTTGACCATGATGCATGCACAATTTAAAGAGAAATGGTTTCTAAAGGGTATTAGACTGGTACCCTTGAGCGGACAACTCAAGAGGGAAAGGCGCGGAACCGTCGACTACACTGTTGATCGATTGGTTTTACCGCAAATACGCCTTTGCCGGATTTAAGGGGTGATAATATTGGAAGGGCGCAACCACTCATTATAAGCGTTGCTATGGTATTCTGTTTGGCACGAGTGGAATATGATGTTGAAGAATGCAATTACAATAACTAACAAGTTGTCATGTACTTTCACGTTCACAAATAATAATTACAACAGTTTCTCATAATTTACAACATTATTGAAAGAAAGCGGTAAAGGAAAACAATAAAAGAAAAGAAATAAAGAGCCAAGTCAGTTTCGTGGTGGAGGAAGGAATAAATATTTGAAGGCATTTAAACAAATAAAGGCATATAAAGAAGCATAAAGTCACAAATAGCATGAAAATGGTAAAAGCCTTAAAGAAATCCCCCGCAGAGTCACATGCTGTCGATTCTCCCTTTTTCTCGCGAAATCGGGTTATGACATTTGGGCGGACAACTCTTTTCCTTTTGGGAATCGGGTTTGCAATTTAGAAGAGTCGCCACCTAATGATTGAGTGCATTAGGACACTAAGAATAAATATAAAAAAAAAGAACCATAGAATGGGTAAGGGCTTGAAATTATCTCGGGGGGAAGGTGTTAGGCACCCCCCAAGATCCACTAGTGTGGTTCCCGGCCATGCTATACTTGTGACTTTAAATATAAACAACAAGTAAACATACGAGACAACTTTCAAATAACGATTGCAAACAAGGGAAGTATAAAAGTTAAATAAACATGTTGGAGTTTGGAGATAGGCGATTTAATAATTATTTAAGGGATACACAAGTGCAGGAAAAGGGGGTCAAATAATTGGTACAAATAATCAAACAAAGGGAATAAAAGAGGCGGAGGTTTGGAGAAGAAACAGTGCTGGAAATCAAATAATTAAAAGAGATTCTTTAGTGATTGAAGTAAAAGAAGAAGTTTAGAGAACTGAAAAATTAACGGCTTTTCTAAAAGAAAGTTCTGGAAAGAAAAGAAAGTAAACAAATAAAGAGGGAGAGGGTCCTAGGTTTATACATAACATGGATCACCCCACGCAACACCCGGTAACCATTTATACACGTGGTGCTATCGCGTGGTCATCATATCCATGTCTAACCTTACCCACCCTGTTAAGGTATTAAATCGCGGAATGGTCTCGTTACTTATTGCATGCTATTACCCGCCCCAATCCTATCAGTCCCGGAGGCAGTTGGGACTACTAATCCTAAAGGGAAGGGAGATTGGCTTTTCAGAGTTTTAAAAGGACAAAAGTCTAGTGCGACAAACAAAACACATAAAAGCAGTAAAAGGGGAAACACATAACAGTTAAAGGCTCAAATAGGCCTCCTTATTCAAAGCAACGAATTGTTTAGCATGACTTACATGTACTGGTTAGGTCCTTAATTAAACTTAAACGTTAAAGGGGTGGCTGATTTATCACATATTTTCAGATAAGAAGTCCAAGTTAGGCCTGCCTGTTGGTTGTAATTATTAAAGACTGGTATAGTTAATTAGTTACCTAATGGTTTGCCTAGGTGAGACCTTTAGGCATGATATCTAACAAGGTAAAGCATACTGATTTTAAGGAAGGATTACTGATTTTAGAAATAAACCAATTCTGCAGATACTAAACGACATTATTACTGATTTTAGACTCGCGGATGAATCAGATTTAAACGATTGCTCCTATAGGCATGAATTCTAAGCGTTACTGATTTTTAAAACGGTTACGTAAGTGCAGGAATCCTATAAGCATGGTGTCTAGTATGCGATTGACTATTCTTTAACCCATAGATTGTTTGCCTAGTGACATATGCATATGCAGAAGTGCAGAAACTTATAGGCATGACTTCTATATGCGGAAATGCAGACACTTATAGGCATGGTCTCTAATGTGGGAATGCAGAAACTTATAGACATGGTCTCTAATGTAGGAATGCAGAAACTTATATACATGATTTCTAACGAAATGTATAACTTATAGGCAGGATTTCTATATGCAGTAATGAAAAAACTTATAGGCAGGATCTTTATATGCAGTAATGAAACAACTTATAGGCAGGATCTCTATATGCAGATACATAAACGAAAAGGTTGTGATTGCAGAAGTAAAAACCTAAAACATGATATCTACCCCATATGCATAACATGAGTGACCCTCCCCCATTTTTACTATACACCCCATAAGTTATTACAAGATTATTACAACTTGATTGAATCCAGAAAAAAGTAAAGAAAATTACATCAGAAAAAATTCCAACCAAGGAGAGCCTAATTTAGACTCCTAGTCTGAAGCATGAAATAAACCAACTTCCAAAGATCAGATTGCCAAAGCCTTTCTCATCTTTGGGTGTGTCAAAGTTCCAAGGAGCTTCATGAACTCCAGGCAGTGCTTACACCCAAATACATTGCAGGATCAGATTATAGTGCAGTGTGGAAGAGCCAGCCCTCAAATATCCAAGTTCAGAGGGAACTCAAGGTCTCCAAGGCAAGGCTCATAGGAGGGGGGAAGAACTTAGAGTCTAAGAGTAAGTGTAAGTGCAATAGAGGGGGAGTTAGGGAAGGCCATGACAGGCTAGTGGTCATGCCCAGCAATTAGGAATGCTGACACACCCTTCACCAGCCTGTTAGCTAGATTTGGGAGTTAGGACCCATTGAAGGTCAGGTTCGGACCTGGGCAGTAATTTGGATACTGCCAGGCCATGAACTTTAACTCAGCACATAGAAGGGAATGGGGGCATGGGGAATTTATAACAAATAGTAAACATAAAAGAAAGTAACATATTTAATACAGAACATGAGCAGCAAAGTAGGCAAGAGTGTAGTGACTGTAAAATAAACACATAGGGAAGAAGCTGAAATCAAAATCGAGACATACCAGTTTCAGGGAATACAAATAAGTAAAACAGCAGTCTTGAAAAGCCAAGTTGCAAGCAAAGCAGTACAAAAGTCTCAGAAGAGAGTAGAGAATTGAAAGAGTATTGTGGTTGAGAGTATGCGTGTGAGAGTATTGAACTTAGGATTCATAAGTTCAAAGTTGTGTTAGTGCTGAAGGGTCGAGCCCCTTTTATAGTGCAGCAAACAAGTAAGAACAAGGTAGGGAAATATTGTAATCAATCTCCCTTTAGTTAAGGGATTCTGATTTCAAACGGGTAAAAACAATTAAGGAAAGGGTTTTGAAAAAAATATTTTCCAGGCAGTACAATAAAGGGTAAATGCATAGCAGTTATTTAAGGCAACAGCCCTATGGTACACGGTTTATGTGAAATAAGGAAAGGAAATCAATCAGACAACTAGTAAAATCAAAGTTACAGGCTTTTACTCGAATGAATCAAGTCAGGAAAGGGGTAAAGAAAGGTTTAATTTCAATGAAATCAGTAACAATCAAGTAAACACTATTAAAGGAATTCGAAATCAATTAGTAGTTGGCAAAAACCATTTCGAAAGAAGAACTTCTCATATATAAAGCAGACAAATCAAACAAAAGAATCGTCATGTTACTTAGAAAAATAGTTCTAGCATTGAAAGGTTCAGAATCATAAGCAAGAGGATACGAGTCCAATTGCAGACTCACAATGAGTCTGAGAGTCCAGGGTCCCAAAGTGGAACCCTAACTCGAACACAAAATCAAAATCGCCAAGGGGAACCCCCAAATCCTAGGGTTTCAACTTGAATCAGACATAAAGGTAAGAAAGCAAGCCATTGAAACAGACTCAAAGGTTTGTTTCAGGGCCTCAACAAAACAGATATGAGAGCATGTTTGAACAACAAAGTAAGAAAGCTGATTCAAGATCATGAAGAACATATTTGAGAAAACTCGAACCTTAAACGAGTTCAGAAGAAAGAGATGATACAAACTTAAACAAAAGCAGATGAAGCATGTTTAGCAAGAATACGAACAGAGTTTAGTAAGACAAAAATCAAAGAATCTCAACGGTAAACACATATAGTAAAAGAGCAAAGAAAACATAACAGGATTAACATAGGAGTAACATGTATAGTAGAAAAAAGAAAAGTAGACAGACAGTACATGCGTAGCAAAAGAAATCACACGAGCATGATATAGACAACACACATAAAGCAAAGAAGAAGAAAAATCAGAAAGATTTTTGGAAAAATCCTTTCAGAAACCCTAAAATCGAAGACGAACGATTTTGAAAAGAACTTTTGGGGAAAACACTTTAAATGTCAAGTGAAGCATAGATACAGCATAGATCTAAGCAAACGACATGGAAAGAACCTCGAATAGCTTAGGGTTTCGGAGAAACCCTAGAAATGAGAAAGGCTTGGAAGAAGGTCCGATCTTGAGTCGGAGAGGTCAGGAATCAGGCTCCTGAGTCTTGAATATGCCGGAGCATGCCGGAGAAGCCATGGAATCAAAGGTCTGAGAAGATCGGAGAGGGAATCATCGAGGTCAGGTCTCGAAGCTTCGAACAACCATGGCTTACTGGTGAAGGTAGGTGAGTACCAACTATCCATGGCCTGAGAAGCCATGGATTCCGGTGACAGGCGGTTGAAAAGGGGTAGGAGGAGGCTAGGGTTCCGGAGAGCTTGAGAGAGTTTGAGAGAGTTTGGGATTCAGAGGCGGCTGAGAAGTGGGGAATGAGGGATTAGGGTAGGTCATTTGGGGTTAAAATGGTAAGGGGGAATTATGGCCGTTGATCTGTACGATCAACGGCCTAGATCTAAAGGGGTAGGTGGGAACCGGGTAGGGTCGTTTGAATTGGGTTATGGGTTGGGTCGGATTAAAAAATGGGCCGGTCCGGTTGGGGTTGAGATTGGGTCAATTAAGGGTTAAAATTGAAATGTAAAAGAGGCTGTAATTGAAATGAAATGAGGCTAAATGTTAAATAGCCAGTTTTACCCTTTTTATTTATAAAAAATAGTAAAATGATTTTAAAAACAAATTAAAAGCACTGAACCAATTAGTAATATATAAATGTTAATTAAAAAATGCTGGAACCAATTTTATAATTATAGAAATGCTATTAATCCTAAAATAGGCTAAAATTGCAATTGTATGTATTTTGGCTTTTAAAAATACCAAATAAAATTGTAAAAATATACAAAAATCACCTTAACTATATTTTGGTGTAAGTATGAGAATGAAATAAACTATTCACCAAGGTTGATAGTTTTGGGAATAGTTACTGATTTTTGTATTGCTAAAATGGACAATAAATTGATTTTAAAAATCTTTAAAATTTATGAAAAATACCAAAACACTTGGGAATGCTTATATATGCATATATATGTTATTTTGAAAGTATTTTGTATATGAAAAAAAATACGTAGGGAAAAATTGGTTATCAGTACTTGCCTCGCGGATCGACCTCCAAATCGAATCTAGCCACAAGCAGTTCGATACAATCAACCCGAGCTAAAGGAATCAATCCCATAAGAAAATACTAAGTTATTAATCAAAAGTCAAAAGGTCGACTCAAACGCGAGCCCCCAGGCCCACGTCTCGGAATCCAATAAAAGTCATAAAATTCAGAAGCCCATTCAACCACAGTCTAACCATACAAAATTTACAAAAATCCAATACCAAATCGACACCCATTTCCCCAATTTAAACTCTCCAAATCCCTAGCCTCAACTCCCAAAATTACACCTCAAAACCACACAATCTAGGTGGGGAATTCAACGGAAAAACGTAATTATTGAATAAATTTAACCACAAGTGAATTACCTCAAGAAACCCCTCAAAAATCCTTTCAAAATTTTCCTAATCCCCAGCATGGAAAGTTCAAAATGAAGAATATTGACCACACACACACCCATTAGAATCAAACTTCACAACAACAACAGTAAAACCTGGAATCTGGGCAGAAATGCCACTCTTTTTTCCTAACCTTGCTTTTTTCTTTTTTGCAGGTACTAGGAACTCCACCCCAGTTAAATAGTTAATATGGTTCCAGAGTGTGGTATTAGCATCTATGATGCTCATTCCTTTGGAAACATATCAACTGAATAAAATTCATCTCCTTTTGTACCATCATCAGTCAACAACAGAAAACACCAAAAAGCTCAAAAATAAGGCAGCATTCTCAGCTCCAAAAGAGATAGCTGAACTCCTCTTTTTGTCAATCTGCAGCCTCAAACCTTACCCCAAACCCATACCCCTACACCAACCTGACTTTGCAGTTCAGAACTGCAGGAATGCAAATACCTGCAGCAGAATTTCTTCACTTTCTGCACACCTCTCCAACCACAGAAACAACAATTGAACTGATTGTAGTCTACACAAGAACCTACAATCAGTATTTCTTCATGAACTAGGGGTCATAACTACCCCCTGCCCCCAAACTCATATCCAGAAACCACAAGAACCTGGATTATGAGCCCCCCTTTTCTAACAGGTTTGCTAATCTTTGCAGGTACAGGGTGCAGACTTGGACAACTGATGCATTCCCAATCAGTGGTATTAGCATCTCAGATGCTCACTCTGCTGGAAATGCTTCAGTTGACCCAAGTCACTCCACCCTTCAAGAGGCCTCCATTCTTCAGTAGAATGCAACTTTCTCCCTCTCTGAAACTGAAGGTTTTCCAGCAGCCTGCAATCTCCAAGCAGGCAAAGGTTCAGGCTACATCTCAGCAACAATATCCCACCTATGTCAAGCCACCATTCAACACCCAGGCCCCAAGAGAAGGACATAGCCTGGCTTTGGGAAGCAAAGGAAGACTGTGCTCACTCTCTTCTGTCAGCAACAGGACAATGCAGCCCCTTAGCCCAATCGACTGGATCTCTCTGCTTACTATCTTCAATCTAGCTCTCTTTGTACTCAATGTCAAATCTAGACTGAAGATAGCCACTACTTTCACATGGTTTTGTCAAACTTTCTTAGGAAAGTCTACACTTTCAATAGTTGTAGAACTGCTTGTATATGGAATATGCTCTTCCAACTCAATTTTTTGGATAGATTTAGGTTTACTTGTGCTATCTTGTATAGTTGACCTAGGTTATCTTCAGCTTGTTTTTGTATATCTGATTATCTACCATTTAGGGTTAGATAATTGGAATCTCATGATAGGTCTAACCCTCCATAGCATACAGGTGTCATTTGATTGTCAATGTTGGACAAACAAATGCCCTTCCACTTTATTTCTGGAGGTCAGGTTTACGTCCCCCCTCCATTGTTGTACTTTATGTTACATATATGAAATCAGCCCTAGGCACAATGCCTAGTGGATTCAGCTAAATAAAATGAAGAATATCACGGAACTCACGAATTTAAGGTTCTGTCTAGCCTTTTTGCTCCTGCGGAAACTTCACCGTATCTGCGGCATCACAAAAGCGACAATCTGTCCGCTTCTGAGGTGAACCACTGGAACTAGGTCTTCGCATCTGCGGGCAATGCTCTGCTCCTGCGCAAATGCAGGTGCGACCCTCTTTCCCGCTCCTGCGCTGGCCTCCGCTTCTGCGCTCAACCTCTTTGCATATGCGACCACGTAGGTGCGGAAATCCTTCGCACCTGTGACCACAATCTTCCTCACTCCTGGTCGCATCAGCGCTCCCCAGCTCATACCTGTGACCAAAGCTCCACAGGTGCGATTACACCAGAAGACTCCCAGCTTCAGCAATGCTCTAAGTCTCATTTTCGATTTGTTAGACATCCGAAATAAATTCGAGGCCCCCAGGACCTCAATCAAACACACCAACAAGTCCTAAAATACGATACAAACTTAGTCGAGCCCTCAAATCACATCAAACAACATCAAAAACACAAATCACACCCCAGTTCAAGCCTAATGAAGACTAAGGAATAACTTCTACAAACGATGCCGAAACCTATCAAATCATGTCCGATTGACCTCAAATTTTGCACACAAGTCACAATTGATACCACGGACCTACTACAACTCCCAGTACCCCATTCGGAGCCTCGTATCGACAAAGTCCCTCTCGGTCAAACTTCTAAATTTTCAACTTTCGTCATTTCAAGCCTAATTCAACTACGGACCTCCAAATCACTATCCGAACATGGATCCTAAGTCCAAAATCACCCAACAGAGCTAACAGAACCATCAAAACTCTATTCCGGAGTCGTGTACACGTAAGTCAACATCGTCAACCTTTTCAACTTAAGCTTTCAATCTTGAGACTAAGTGTCTGAACTCACTCCGAAACCTCTCCGGACCCAAACCAACTAGTCCAGCAAGTCACATAGCAGCTATAAAGCATAAAATGAGAAGTAAATGAGGAAACAGGGTTATATCTCTCAAAATGACCGACCGGGTCGTTATAGGTACCCTGGCCCGAGTACTATTCTTGGTACTCTTTCAGACCCTAACAATGACCCTCTTGGCCTCGAATGGAGCATACGAGGAGCCAGAAGGTCCCTTCTTCCATATTTTTTCTCCTCTTTATTCATACGGCGTCAGCGAAAGGTTGTCCTGAAGCGGAGGGTTTTGCAGATGCAGACGAAGCCTCTTCCTCGTCCACCGCCTGAAGTTTGGTCGTGTTGGTCAAACCTGTCAAAGGAAGAAGGGGACTTAGTCAAACGATAGTAGAATGAAAAGGAAGTTAAATAGGGGGATAAAGGACACTCACCATGGCAACGGGCCTCCCATTTGCCTTTTGAAAGTTTGCGCCACTCGCGCTTGGAATATGTTAATTGTTTGCAGATCCTCTTGAACCACTCCTTGAATGGGGGACTGCATTAGGAACTTGGGCTAACGCTGCACAACGGGAAATCTTGGTCGAAGAGAAAGGAGACCAAAATCGAAAAATTGTTTTAACTACTTAAGAGGAGATGAACTTACGTTTTGAGTTCCACTTCACGGGGAACGGCAGGAAATCGGAGGGAATGAGTTCTGCGGTCTTTACCCGAACAAATTTACCCTACTAGCCTCGGTCTGTGTCTTCGTCGATGCTCGAGAAGGGAGCCCCCATTGCCCATTGGTCAAGCTTGATTAACCCCCCTCGAGTGATTCGGGGGACGTAAATGCGGAGAAGGTGGTCGATAGTGAACCGGGGATCCTCTGTGTTATTAATAAAATGACGAAGGAGAATCACAATCCTCCAGAAAGACGGATGGATCTGCCCAAGGCAGACCTCATACCTTTTGCAAAAGTCGAGGACAAGCGGGTCCACCGGGCCAAGCGTGAAGGGGTATGTGTAAACGCTTAAGTACCCCTCCATGTGAGTTGTAATGTCCTCATTATGACCGAGGATGACAAGTTCCTTGCCTCCCCACTTGTAGTCCTCCCGGTCTATCGGGAGCGTGTCTTCGATGATAGAACAACCTTAAAATCGTTGTATATAGAACAACCTCCGGGAATAAAGTCCTTAAGGGGAGATTCAGGGGCCGCTGCCGGCAAGGTCGCTTCGATGTCAGCGGTCATAGTGGAAGTCGAAGGAGTAGTAATTTGAGGCACGAACTTTGAAGTTTTCTCCATTGATATCTGGGAATATAAAGGTTTGAAGGCAGATATGAAGGTTTAAAGATGGGTATGAAGATTTTAAGGTCAAACTTGAAGATTCAAAGATGAAATATAATGATTTAAAGATGGGAGACGAAGAAATGAAGATGTGAAGAACGATGTATGAAGATTTGAAGGAATTATGAGCAAGCAAAAAGTTCGGGGGTAGCTTAAGAAAGTATGAATCGGAAAGTAAAAATGTGAAAAAAAGGAACCGAAGCTTTTATAGGAGAAAGGTAATTAATACGTGACGTTTCGCATTCGAGGATGGTCAACCGGCGGCTGACACATGTCCAAAGTCAGAAAGACACGACTGACATTTGACTGACTCGTCGACCCGCGGGGTCAGTTAATCACTTCTCGTCGTTTCGGTGAATCTACTCTCCGAAAAGTGGGGGGACTATCTGTGTACGGGTAAATCGGGAATAAAGTTACCCCCGATTTCCCAGTAAATAAACAAGGGGGAAGCACGATCTGACATGACCTCGAGCAGAGCCGAGGAGTTCCGTGTCTCAGAGCCCAGGGAAGATGGCTGATGCACCCGGGACAGGATACGACTGAGCATCGGGTCCGAGTAGAGCGAAGAACTGATCCTAGCGAAAAAACGGTTAGACACGATAAGTGGGGAGCCGTAATATCCGATCTCAACCGGATGTTACGGTGTGAATCTCGCCCGCTATCAACTATAAATCAACGTTTACTGGAAGAAGAAGATTTTTACCTTATTTAGACTTGTACTAGGATTGAAACTCCCCTAACATATAAAGGGGAGGACCTTTTCATTTTAATACCACTGTTAGCACATATATCAAAGCAATAAAAGTTTATTTCTCTAGCTACTGTTCATAGCATTCTTCAGTTGTTTATTTACCTAGTTGCAACCGAGCCCGTCTCGAGGATTCGACCAGGGTCAATTTTCAGTGTTCATCCAAAAGCCAGGCTTAATTGTCTATCACGTTTGGTTTGATCGTTTTGTTTCTCTTTTTTTTAATTATTTTCTATTCATAGAGTTTTCATGTTAAATTAAATCATGTACCTTTAAACCACGTATAAATTTAATTTTTACTCATTGTAAGGGTAAGAAAAACAAATAATTCAAAATGCTAGTTGCTTTTAAGCGCGTTCCAAATAACATGACTATATATACGTTCACGTAATATAGTTGTGATCCATAAATTAAAAGCAAAGCACTCGTTCTCGTGGCTTCACAAAATCCTTAAAATAATAATAAATATGTCTTTAATTATATACATGTGGCATGATTTTTGACACACTAACAAAATAAGTACACGTACGCGTGACTTGTTCAAGATAACTTCCATAAATACACTGATCAAGCAAACTAAAAACGGAGAAAAGCATAAATGCATAAAATCACTAGATATTCAAATTAGTTAACCCAAGTTAAAATTAGGTAAGAGACCGTGATAAAACAACGAGATTCAGGGAGTGCCTCACACCTTCTCCCTAGTCAATAGAGGCTCTTACCTGATAATTTGTGTTCGCAGACCATATCTAGAGTCAAAACTTTTCTTGATTAGAAATTAAATAAAAAGCAACCTCAAACACCAAAAATATTCAATTCTAAATGGCGACTCCTACAAAATAATAAAATAATTTCTTTTCAAATAATGTCATTTTAATTAAAAAAATTTCAATCCCCAAGAAAGGATGTGTGACATTCATAATAGTGGAGTTTCACTTTAAGACCAAATAAAATATTGAAAAGTCAATATAGTACTAGTGGAGAAATTTCATTTGGAGATACTTATCAAACCCATACAATATCCTCCACTGAACAAGACTTGTATTTGGTTTGCTTTTTGATCATATAAAATCGGCCTCCCAGAAGACTTTCTTTAGTTAGGATCAAATCAAAATGGAAAGTATAGTAGGAGGAGGAAACAAATACAGAGATTACTTGAGTGAAGAAGAGGTCAAAAACACAAAATGGAGAAATGGCCCTCCTACCTATGATGTTGTTGATAAGCTTTTTGAAGAAGAAAGAACTCATGTATGTTTTCATGTTCTATGCTTTATTTATTTATTTTGGTTTTCTTTAGGTAGAAGTGCATTAACACGTTTGAAGAAAATAACATCATTAACTGGATTTAATTTAGAAGTTTAATCTTATACTAATATTATAAATATCGGATTTGCCCTCTTTATTTTTAGGTATGGCCTGAAGGATCACTTGAAGAGAAAGTGCAGAGGATATTGAAGACTTGGGAAATGGAAATGGTCCACAAGACAGATCCTAATGACTTCAAAACTGTTGATCCAAAAATATTCACAAAGAGTGTCAATGGCACTTTCTGTCAAAATTTCTCCATAATATCATTATGCAGGGCAAAAAGAGTAACCTAATTGGAAGACTTTATTTCGGGTGAAATTCAAAAATAGCTAGATTTACAAGTTGTAATTTGAAAATAGCCACAGTTTTAAAAGTAATCGAAATTTATCCACTTTTCATGTAAAGATAAATCTGAATGAAAATACTGTTCAAAATCCGGAAACTATTCCAGCATAATATACTGAAGTTCCAGTATAATATACTGGTCCAGCATAATATGCTGGAAGTTCATACACAGGTGCTCCAATCTCCAGTATATTATGGTGGAACTTCCGTGTTGTAGCAATAGTGGCTATTTTTCAATGACTTTGCAAACACTAGTTATTTTTATTACCAGTCCGGAAACTGGCTAGACGGTGCTATTTTCACCTTTATTGCTTGGTATTATAAACTTCCAGTGTGAGAGAAACTAAAATTTTATAAGATAGGACTTGTTTAGGATTGAAGCATAATTGCTGTTATTGTTATAATTTATTCTACTAGTTCTTTTATTGCTGCCTCTCAAGGTCATTTGAGAGAATTTACAATAATACTATTTTTAGGCAGGAAAGGGTTGACACCAGAAGAAAATGCTAAACTTGGAGGTGGCTATAATACATTCCTTCAAACGTCATTGCCAGAGAGTGTTCGACTCTACAACCCTGATGAGGAGACATTTGAATCATCACACAAAGTTTTCAGATCCATATTTTTACGAGGATTCGCGATTGAAATCCTTCATGTTTATTCAGGACCACCAGAAATAGTGTACAAATTTTGGATGAATTTTTTTTTTCCACTCACAAACTTCAACTTCCAAAAAATTATTTTTCAAAGACTCTTTTTTTAAGTTTCAACCAAATTTATGTCCAAACGCTAGCTAAGACTTGCAGTTATTTGTCACTCAAAAACTAATGAGAAGAATGTTCATTAAAAAACTTTATAATAACCATGTTACTTTCGCTTTAAATAAGAGAAATAAAACAATCGTTTTAAGGAAAGAATTAGTGTTTAACTTGGACTATAATTTGTTCTATGAACCACCCAACTTTGAAGTTCTAAAGATATTTCAATCATGGTGACTACAAAAACGAAAGCAAAGACGTAAGTTGGCTGCTGAGGCGAAATAATATTAGTATATGTTTAACTTGACAATGAACTGTGAATTAATCTAATTGATTACTAGGTTATTCGTTTTTGTATCTACCCAAATGACGTCACTGCAAAGATCAGCTTCTTTAGTTTTTGTAATAATACTCAATAGTCATACCTCCTAGTCCAAACAAGGCTTAAACAATGTTTTGAAGTTATGAATTGCAAGTTGTATAATTAGGAAGTGGTGTTAGTGTTGGGTTTAAGCTTGTTTAAGCTTAAAATAGAGTGAATAGGAAATGGAGGAAAAAATGAAAATTTTGAATTTCCCTCCTTGAAAAAGGGACATTGTCCTATATTGGACGAGCAAAAGAGTTTCGATGGGTATATATACAGTTGCACTTCTTCTAGCTCTTAAAGAGTTGAGAAGAAGGCAAGCCCCGCGCCGTCGTCGTCGCTCGCTCACTCCAAATTTATCTGTCAATATTAAGATTAACGAAATATTAATTTGAGTCTATAGAAGTTCATCAAGGAGGACGTTTCGGTTCTGCCGGAATCAACTCCTGAAAATGAATGCTTTATTGTGACTGAGGCATGGAAACACTCAGATTTGTTATGCATGAATTACATTCTTAGCGGACTGGAGGATGATCTTTATAACGTCTACAGTAATGTGAAAACTTCAAAAGAACTATGGGATGCGTTGGAAAAGAAGTATAAAACTGAGGATGCCGGTTTAAAGAAGTTTGTTGCAGCCAAGTTTTTGGACTATAAGATGGTAGACAGCAAGCCTGTCATTACCCAAGCTCAAGAGCTGCAAGTTATAATTCATGATCTCCTTACTGAAGGCATAGTCCGAATTAACGCTTCTGTTGAAAGTATTAATTTTGTTACTAATTACGAATTTTTCAGTGAAGATTTGGGGATCCACAATGTAACGACCCGGTCGGTTTTCAAGAATTTACGCCCCGTTCCCCTATTAACTGCATTCCTCGTGTTTGTTTCTGCTAATGCGAGTTGTCGGGAGGATTCGTTTTGAGTTTCGGAGTGTTTTGGGACACTTAGTCCCTAAATGAGAGCTTAAACTTTAGAATTTGGACCAGAGTCGGAGCAGTGTAAAGACGGCCTCGGAATGGAATTTCATCGACTCCGTTGGGTGATTTCGGGCTTAGGGGTGTGTTCCAATTATGTTTTGGAGGTCCGTAGCTTAATTAGGCTTGAAATGCCGAAAGTCGAATTTTTGAAGTTTCCGGTTCGATAGTGAGATTCTGATATCGGAGTCGGAATGAGATTCCAGAAGTTGGAGTAGGTCTGTCGTGTTATTTGGGACGTGTGTGCAAAATTTCAGGTAATTCAGACGAGGTTTGATAGACTTTTTGATCAAAAGCGGAAATTGGAAGTTTTGGAATCCTTAGGCTTGAATCCGAGGGTGATTTCGTATTCTGGCATTGTTTTGAGTGTTCCGGGGGTTGGTACAAGTTTGAATAGTGGTATATGACTTGTTCGTATTTTTTGTTGAGGTCCCGGGGGCCTCGGGATGATTTCGGAAGGTTGACGGAAGAAATTGGGAGATTTGGAAGCAGCTTCAGCTGCTGAAGATCTGTCATAACAGCACCTGGGTGCATGGGACCGCAGGTGCGGGCCCCCAGAAGCAACGGAGATGCCGCAGTGCGGCTGGGCGTTTGGAGTTCTGAAGTCGCAGGTGCGAGAGATGGAGCGCACCTGCGAGACCGCAGGTGCGGTAGAAGAAGCGCAGGTGCGGCTTGGAGTTTTAAGTGAATTCTCGCAGATGCGCACCAGGGACCGCAGGTGTGGGTCCGCAGGTGCGAGGAAATGGCCGTAGGTGCAGAAACCCTGGGGCCAGAACCTATATAACGTTTCAGTCGCAATTTTTGCCCATTATTTCACCATTTTCATCCGGAATTTGAGCTTTTTGGGAGATTTTTGAGAGAAAATTCAAGGAAGCTTCAAGGAGGTAAGCTTTTTGGAACCCAAACTCATTTATATGGTATTATCCTACTGATTTGGCAAGGAATTTATGGAAAATAAGGGTTAGAATTGGGGGTTTAGGGTTTGAAATTGGAGTCTTGGAATTGGGAATTTGAGGGGTTTTTTGTGGTCCGATTTTCGTGTATTTGGTATGTATGAACTCATGAGAGTGCGAGGATTCTAGTTTTGCGAATTTTATCCGATTCTGAGACGTGGGCCAGGGGGAACTTTTGGGCGATTTTCCTAATTTTGCGTGTTAGCTTCGAATTAATTAGATGAATTAGTTACTTGAAGTTATATTTATATTATGCAATTACTTTGAATAGATTTGGGCCATTTGGAGTCGAGTACTCGTGGCAAGAACGTGATATCGAGTTGATTGAGCTGGTTCGAGGTAAGTGGCTTGCCTAACCTTGTGTGGGGGAACTCCCCTTAGGATTTGGTATTGTTGATATATGAAATGCCTTGTACGTGAGGTGACGAGTGCGTACATGTGCTAATTGTTGAAAATCATGTTTTCATTAAGTAACTAGAAGTTGTGTTTTCTTCCTTGTTGAACACTACTTGCAATTTAAGCCTACTGTTAGCTTAGGGAAACATGTTTAAATGATTTAATTGCTTTACTTGCTCAAACTATTTTATTCGAATTTTGTGCAGGATGCTAGGA
>NW_017670358.1:805209-806870 GCF_001879085.1 Nicotiana attenuata
AAGAAGTTATATGCTAAGTTCTCGAAATGTGAGTTTTGGTTGGATTCCGTGGCATTCTTGGGTCACGTGGTATCGAGTGAGGGGATAAAGGTAGATCCGAAGAAAGTGGAAGCAGTGCAGAGTTGGCCCAAACAATCCTCAACAACAGAGATCCGCAGTTTTCTTGGCTTGGCGGGTTATTACCGTCGATTTGTTGAGGGATTTTCATCCATTGCAACACCTATGACCAGGTTGACCCAGAAGGGTGCTCCGTTCCAGTGGACGGAAGAGTGTGAGGAGAGCTTCCAGAAGCTCAAGACAACTTTGACTTCAGCTCCAATTTTGATATTGCCTACCGGGTTGGGGTCTTATACTGTCTATTGTGATGCCTCGAGGATTGGCCTTGGAGCAGTATTGATGCAGGACAGTTGAGTGATTGCCTACGCATCGAGACAGTTGAAAATACATGAGAAGAATTATCCTGTCCATGATCTCGAGTTAGCTGCTATTGTTCACGCCTTGAAGATCTGCCGTCATTATTTGTACGGTGTGCCTTCTGATATTTATACTGATCACCGGAGTTTGCAGCATCTGTTCAAGCAGAAGGATCTTAATTTGCGCCAGAGGAGGTGGTTAGAGCTGTTGAAGGACTATGATATCACTATCTTGTATCACTCGGGCAAGGCCAATGTGGTGGCTGATGCTTTAAGCCGCCGGGCGGAGAGTTTGGGGAGTTTGGCCTATCTACCAGCAGCGGAAAGGCCCATGGCGATGGATGTTCGGGCCTTAGCTAGCCAGTTTGTGAGATTGGATCTTTCGGAGCCCAGCCAAGTCCTTGCTTGTGTGGTTTCTTGGTCTTCCTTGTTTGATCGTATCCGGGAACGTCAGTTTGATGACCCTCATCTGCTTGTCCTCAAGGACAAGGTTCTGTGAGGTAACGCTAGAGATGTTACCATTAGTGATGACGGGGTATTGAGGATGCAGGGTCGGGTTTGTGTACCCAATGTTGATAGGCTTCGCGAGTTGATTCTAGAGGAGGCCCATAGTTCGCGGTATTCCATCCATCCGGGTTCCGCGAAGATGTACCGGGATTTGAGACATCACTATTGGTGGAGGCGGATGAAGAAAGATATAGTTGGGTTTGTAGCTCGGTGCCTCAATTGTCAGCAGGTAAAGTATGAACACCAGAGACTGGGTGGGTTGCTTCAGCAGATAGAGATTCCGGAGTAGAAGTGGGAGCGGATCACCATGGACTTCGTAGTTGGGCTCCCACGGACTTTGACGAAGTTCGATGCCATTTGGGTGATTGTGGATCAGCTGACCAAGTCCGCGCACTTCATTCCTGTGTGTACTACTTATCTTTGGAGCACTTGGCGGAGATTTATATCCGGGAGATTGTCCGTCTGCATGGTATTCCAATTTCCATCATTTCAGATAGAGGTACTCAGTTCACATCACGGTTCTGGAGGACTGTACAGCATGAGTTGGGCACTCGGGTGGAGTTGAGCACAAATTTTCACCCCCACGACGGACGGTCGAGTCGTGAGCGCACTATTCTAGATTCTTGTAGGAGTATGCTCTGTGCATGTGTGATGGAGTTTGGTAGGTCGTTTAGGAGTCAGTTCTTGTCCGACCTGGCGTGAGTTCGGTCCTACAACAACAGCTACCAGTCCACGCATTCT
>NW_017670358.1:808458-890921 GCF_001879085.1 Nicotiana attenuata
AGATCCCCGGTTGCTATCTCTGTGTAAAGCTATCTTCTTTCTGTGATTTTATCTCTGTTGTAGTTGTTGTTATTCTTATTACCCTATGTTGCTTTATACTGTTTCATTTCCTTTTATATATATATATATATATATATATATATATATATATATATATATATATATATATATATATATATATATATATATATATATATCCGGTAGGGCCTTGACCTTCTTCATCACTACTCGACCGAGGTTAGGCTTGGCACTTATTGGGTACTGCCGTGGTGTACTCATGCCCTTTCCTGCACATATTTTCCGTGTGCAGATCCATGTTCATCTGCTCAGCCATATCGTTAGCGAGACGAGGCGACTTTCGGAGACTTTGAGGTATATCTGCCTCGTCCGCAGACCGAGGAGTCTCTTCTCTCTCTATCTCTTTCTGTTAGCTTTAGGTCTTCTGTACTCTCCGTTGACTAGATATTCTGGAGTTAGAACTTTATGTAAACATTCTCAGCTTGTGATTTCATGAGATTTCGGGTTTTGGGAGTTGATTCAGTTTGAGAGTTTAGATTTGTGTATGCCAAGCGGCATTCTAAACGTTTATTTATGTTATTCCGCAGTTTTTTGTTAGTTTTATCTTTCGTTTTCCTTTTTCCGCAAATTGTTAGGCTTACCTAGTCGTAGAGACTAGGTGCCGTGATGACAGTTCACGGAGGGCGAACTCGGATCGTGACAAAAAAGGCATTTCAAGTTGCAGCAATGATTGAGAAGTTGTCTCCTTTATGGAGGGTCTTTAAGAACTACTTTAAATACAAGCGCAAGGAGATAAAACTCGAGATCTCATCGTTCGATGTAGGATCGAAGAGGACAATAAAGCTGCAGAAAAGAAGACACGTGGAGACTCAATAATTATGGGAGCAAATATTGTTGAGACTGCTCAAACTAATCCGAAAAAGAGAAAGAAGTTTTCTGGACCAAAGAACTAGCCTAGCAAGAAGAAATTCAAGGGAAACTGCCACAATTGTGGAAAGCTTGGACCCAAAGCTACAGAATGTCGTGTTCCAAAGAAAGAGAAGAGAAAGGGCCAAGCAAATATGATTTAAACAAATGATGATATTGATGACTTGTGCACTATGTTATCTGAATGCAACTTATTGTGAAATCCTAAGGAGTGGTGGATTGATTCTGGAGCCACCCGTCATGTTTGTGCTGTTAAAGAAGCATTTGCTTCATATGCTCCCGTTGGACCCGACGAGACCATTTTTATGGGAAATTCTGCAATGGCTAAAATTGAAGGTTATGAAAAGATATTCCAGAAGATGACCTCTAGCAAGGTGGTTACGTTGAACAACATTTTTCATGTTCTTGAAATAAGAAAGAACTTAGTTTCTATTTCACTTCTCGTCAAGTACGGGTTTAAGTGTGTGTTTGTTTTGGACAAAGTAGTAATAAGTATGAACGAGATGTACATAGGAAAATGTTACCTTACTGTGGGTGTTTTCAAACTAAATGTAATGGTTGTTGACAATAATAAAATTTCAGCTTCTTCATACTTACTTGAGTCAAATGATTTATGGCATATACATTTGGCACATGTCAATTATAAAACCTTGTGAAAAATAATTAATTTAGAAAATATTGCCTAAGTTTGAATGCGACAAATCAAATGTCAAATATGTGTAGAATCTATGTATGTTAAACATCCTTATAAGTCAGTTGAGAGAAATTCAAATCCTTTAGACTTAATTCACACAAATATTTACGACATGAAGTCAATACCATCTCACGGTGGAAAGAAGTATTTCATAACTTTTATTGACGACAGTACTTGATATTGCTATGTTTACTTACTTAATAGTAAAGATGAAGCTATAGATGCATTCAAGCAATACAAATGAAGTTTAAACACAACTTAACAAGAAAATAAAAATGATAAGAAATGATAAGGGTGGTGAATATAAATCTCCTTTTGAAGAAATATGTTTAGAATATGGAATTATTCATCAAACAACGACCCCTTGCACGCCCCAATCCAATACTGAAATAAAGAATCGATTATTAAAGGAGATGATGAACGCTTTGTTGATAAATTCTGGTTTGCCACAGAACTTGTGCGGGGAAGCCATTCTTACTTCTAATCGGATACTAAACCGAGTACGCCATAGCAAAACTCAATCTATTCCATATGAAAAATGGAAAGGAAGAAAACCCAACTTAAATTATTTTAAAGTGTGGAGGTGTTTGGCAAAAGTGCAATTTTCTAAACCCAAAAGGGCAAAGATAGGACCGAAAACTGTTGATTGTGTTTTCATAGAATATAAAGCATATCGATTTCTGGTTCATAAATCATAAAATCCCGACATTCATAATAATACGGTTATAGAATCAAATAATGCTGAATTTTTCGAAAATATATATCCGTATAAAAAAACATTAGTCGATTGGTAAAGGTCTAACCGACCTCGGGAAGAAACAAAAACGTATAATTAGGAAGATCCAAGACGTAGTAAACGTCGAAGAACGTGTACTTCATTTGGACAAGATTTTTTGACATTTTTATGGAAAATGAACCTCGAACATTTAAAGAAGCTATGTCTTCTTCCAAATCACTATTGTGGAAAGAGACAGTCAATAGTAGAATAGAATCCATAGTGAACAACCATACATGAGAAATTGGTTAATCTTCCTCCAGAAAATAAACCGTTAGGTTCTAAATTGATTTTAAGAGGAAAATGAAAGATGATGGTACAATTGACAAATATAAGAAAAGACTTGTGGTCAAAGGGTATAGACAACGACAAGATCTTGACTATTTTGATACATACTCTCCAGTTACAAGAATTACATCCATACGAACGTTAGTAGCATTAGCTGCGGTATATAGTCTTGAAATTCATCAAATGGATGTTAAAGCATCATTCTTAAATGGAGATTTGGAGGAAGAAATTTACATGGAACAACCTGAAGGGTTTGTGGTTCCAAGTAAAGAAAAGAAGGTATGTATACTTGTTAAGTAGCTTTACGAACTAAAATAAGCACCCAAAGAATGGGGCATGCGAAATTTGATCAAACAATATTGTCAAATGGTTTTAAGAGAAATGAATGTGATAAATGTGTGTGTATTAAAAATGTTACAAATCACATAGTCATTGTTGGATGATATGCTGATAATGAGTAATGACATTGCCAACATAAATGCGACTAAGCGTATGCTATCTAGCAAGTTTGATATGAAAGACTTGGGAGTTGCAAATTTAATTCTAGGTATTAAGATGCATAAAACTCCTCAAGGTATGGCATTGTCACAATCTCATTACATTAAAACATTACTTGAAAAATTCAAGCACTTAGATTTTAAAGTTGCAAAGACTCCAATTGGCGTGAATCTTGCACTTGCAAAGAACAAAGGACAAAGTATATTACAATTGGATTATGCTCGTGTTTTGTGATGTTTAATGCATATCATGAATTGTACTTGATCAGATATAGCTTGTGCTATAAGTAAATTGAGTCGATACACAAGTAATCCAGGTCAATCTCACTAGATGGAGATGAAACAAATTTGGGATATTTAAAACATACCCAAGACTTTTCATTGCATTACAGTAATAATCATGCGGTGATTGAGGGATACCGTGATGCAAATTGGATTTGGCTTGTTCGAGGCAAGTAACACTTCTAAACTTGGTGTTGAGGGTATGAACCCCGAGTATGCGTGTTATGTGTATGGTGTTGAGGTGACGCACATGCTAGGTGACTGGCGTGTGGGCGTGCACCATATGAATTATGACTCGGTTGATTATGTGGTACTGTGTAGTTGCCTAATCTTGTCTTTATCCAAGAAATTTCTACGTGCTAGAGTAATTGAGTTGTGATTCATGTTAAAAACCATATTTAGGCTATATGTTTATCCTGTTGGGACCCACTGAGATCATTTCTGCTGTTGAGTTATTTGCTTAAGTTGTAATTACATACTCAGTCATACTCATTCATTGCATATCGTATCTCAGTCTTTGTTATCATTTTTCTCACATCATATTATCATTATTTCGGTCGATTGGCATGAGATTTTGGAGGACGAGAGACTGGAGAGATTGATGTCTGAGTGAGGCTGAGGGCTTGATTGTGAGGATGTTTATGAGATCGGGTTGCACGCCGCAGCAAGCTTTATTGATTCATGACCATGATTGGCTTATATTAGTGCTTGGGCAGCATCCGTCCCTCCGGAGCCTGACTTACCAGCATTGAACGCAGGTACCTATTGAGTGTGAGCGCGAGTGCCGACTGTGAGTACCGAGAATGAGTGCCGAGTGATTGGGCGGACTGAGTGACTGTGTGGACTGAGTGACTGGGAGGACTGAGCGAATTGATACTCCGAGAGTATGCATATGGTTTTATCACTGTGTTGCATTACAGTTGGTATGCATACTGGGCATGTAGGCATTGAGATGCCTTTCCTCGTGCTGTACGGCATTGTGACATTCATGACTTCACATATATATTGACATGTAGGCATAGAGATGTACTTTCCTCATGCCATCTGATAATGAAACATCTTACCAGTTGTTGAAAGTTTTTGAGAAAAATCACACTTTTTCAGATTTACTCATATTTTGGTGATTTCGGTAAAAGATTTGGGTTTTACTGTTATACTTGGAAAACATGCCTATTTTCCGGAACCGTGAACGAGCTGAGCATTATATCTTTGAGTTATTACTTGTACTGCTTTAGTTACATTGTTATGAGTTGTACATGGCTGTTGGTGTTGGACTCTGACCTTTGTCCAAGCTCGTCACTACTTTCAACCTAAGGTTAGGTTTGTTACTTATTGAGTACATGGGATCGGTTGTACTCATACTACTCTTCTGCACCTTGCATGCAGATTTTGGATGCTGACGTTCCTGTGTATGGAGGGAGCTAGCATTGCAGACGTACCTGCATTCCGGTCATAGCTGCCTCTTGTTCTTGGTAGCTTTAGAATTATTAATCTGTTCATGCATATTTCAAACAGATGATGTATTTATTTCATACCAGCTTTGTAGACTCTAAATCTTAGAAACTCATGATTTATATTACTAGTCCTTGGGAATTCTTTGTATATAAGTTCAGTTGTATTATCATTACTTCTCTTAATGAATCTCATTTGAATTGATTAATCGTTAATTGGCTTACCTAACAGGTTGGATTAAGTATCATAATAGCTAGTTGGTTTTGGATCGAGTCAATTGTGTGAAGTTGAAAATAATCTTTAAATGAAATGAAAAATGATACATGCAGACATATCGCAGGGCTAGATACTCCTAGTTAATCACCTACCCCTTTTTATCATTTTTTGGATTATGGGAAATTCACAAATAGGTGCGATGAACCTTCCTTTATTCAAACTGGTCATCTTCATCTAATTTCTTTATTTTAACATCCGGATGCAATTACGGAGGGGACTTGTCGGCCTCCAACCTAAGAAGTGAAAAATAAAGTAGAAATAATACCAGGTAGCTCGGTGTGTACTGAATTTCACTTTAATTTTTCGGGAAAAAAATATCCTGAATTGTCTAGAGATTTTTAGTTTAAAATTTCAGGACAAAATAAAGAACTGGCTAATCTCCAAATAGCATCTCTAAAAATGGCTATCTGTTCACTTATTGGAGCTTGCCTGACTTGCTTATCTATGACATGGATGATTGAACTATTCACTTGAAAACGAAACATGTACCTTGCAGATTTTGATTCTTTAACCACAGTTAAATGATTTGTATTCTCGCTTTAATTTAAATTGTCTACTCAAAAGTAAATACGGGATGCTAGTAAAAAGAAATCGACATTAAGCCCGTCTAACTAATGTTTGCCATTTATAATAGTGGCACTTTGATTTCACTGTTATTTAATTCTTATAATGTGTTCAGCGGGAGATTTTCACTAATGTGGAGCGTCTTTGTTTCAGTAAAGCATGATATCGTGCAGTTTTAGTGGTTATAAGATCATAATTGAATCATAGTGTTACCATATCTCATACCACAATTATCCAGCTAGTTTTCCTCTTCTTTTTTTTTTTTTGCCTTCCAAAAAAGGATCTTAAATGGGCGAACAACAATAGTATGGGACCGCCGGCAGTGGCGGAGCCACATGCATCCCCTTCGCCGGAAAATTATACTGTATAACTCGGTAATTTTAAAAAAATATGTATCTATACTATGTAGTGACACCCCTTGACTTCTTGGTGAGTTTATTTATTTATATTTTGACTCCCCTTAATGAAAATCCTGGCTCTGCCACTTACCGCCGGAAGAACATAATGTTGTGAAGTTTCATTGTAAGAAGACAACTACTAAAACTTAGGTATGTAAAAGTAAATGATGGAAAAGTCAATCTAGTACTGGTGGAGAATATTTTACTTGGAGGTATTAAATCCATAAAATATCCTATATTGAACTCCACATGTTATTTCCACGATACTTCCATAATAAAATATGTTTTTCTAGTTGACTAATTTGAAGCCAAGATTTGTCGTAGGTTAGCTTTGTGATCATATAAAAACCCCTCTCAAGGCTTCCTAGTTAGTATCAAAACAAAATGGCAATTAGTTTAGTAGGAGGGGGAGACAAATACAGAGACTACTTGAGTGAAGAAGAGGTTAAGAACACCAAATGGAGAAATGGCCCTCCTACCTATGATGTTGTCGATAAGCTCTTTGAACAAGAAAGAACTCATGTATCTTCTCTTTTTTCAATACATCTTCGAAACTCTTTTGATTGATTCTAAGAATGCATGTCTCGAGATTTAAGATGATTACTCATCCCTCGTGTCCACAATAAGTGATCAATTTACCTTTTTATTTTGGTCTAAAATAAGTGTCCATTTATAAAATCAATAAAAAAATTAATTGGTTTTTCACCAAAATTAATCTTATGTACGTATCCCTAAAAAGTCTTTTACTTCTCACATTAAATTATGCTGCAATATTTAATTAAGGGACTATTTTTGTCTAGAATTTAGTATTTCCTTAAGTGGGTGTGCCCAAGGTAAATTAGTCACGGCCGGATGGAGTATAATAGAAAGTGGATTTACCTCTTTACTACTTAGGTATGGCCTGAAGGATCAGTTGAAGAGAAAGTGCAGAGGCTGTTGAAGACTTGGGAAATGGAAATAGTCCACAAGGCAGATCCTAATGACTTCAAAACTGTTGATCCAACTAAGTTCAACATTTGTGTCAATGGTATACTTGTTTCTCTTATTGTTAAAATAGTAAGTAGTACCTAATTGTAACACTTTATTGAGCACTATATTGTCTGTGAGGAGAAGGGGTAGGTGTGATTTTCTTCTCCTTGTTCCTTATGAATTTATACACTGACTGACAGTATAAAGAATTTAATAGGCAGGAAAGGGTTGACACCGGTAGAATCTGCAAAGCTCGGTGGTAGCTATAACATATTCCTCCAAACATCATTGCCACAGAATCTTCGACTCTACAATCCTGATGAGGAAACATTTGAATCATCACAGAAAGTTTTCAGATCCATATTTTTACGAGGATTCGCGATTGAAATCCTTCATGTTTATTCAGGACCACCAGAAATAGTGTACAAGTTTAGGCATTGGGGTTACATGGAAGGTCCATTTAAAGGACATGCTGCTACTGGAGGACTTGTAGAGCTCTTTGGGATTGGCATTTTTGAAGTACTTACCAGAAATCATCTTCCTTTTCAATTATTTCTTTCTTAATTCTGTTTTAATTAATTAAATGATTGTTGAAACAGTTGGAGAAAGAGAGTAACAAGATTGTTAAGGCAGAGATGTTCTTTGATAGAGGAGAATTGCTTGGAGGCCTTGTGAAAGGAGAAAGCAATGGTGAATTGGCATTGGCTGCTTCAAAATGTCCTTTGATGAAATAAGATGCAAAACCAGCAACTGCTGCTTATTTTTTGGAAACATCATTTTGAAGCGTCCGGACAAACGAAAGGGTCATTCTCTACTCACAGAAATTTAACATTCACACAATCACAAATCAACAACTAGGAATATAGCAAGCAGACAATGGAGAAACAACTTTAATTTGAGGCATTCAAGAGATACAACACTAGCAATACAATAGGTAGTAAAAGGGAAATATAACTAGTTATATGGTACAAAGCTACAATTATAGTAGCATATAGCCCAAAGATATATAGAAAATACATTAACAAATATGGAAGCAACAATGTGAAGTGTACACCAAAGCATTTTACATTACGTGATGATTAATATAAGATTCTGAAAGGCCAGGAGAAGATACAGGAGATTAGTGTTTCAGATTCCCAAGATAAGATTTCTTGCTACATATTACCAGAACCTACACTCTAGAAAAGCTTGTTTTGATTATTATACAGCACAATCCGAGCATCAACTTTTGATAGTTCAGTTTCTCTTTATAAGCTAAATAAAACATCTAGTCTTTTTCGATATCTCCTACCTAAAGGGAAGAAAGGCCCCACCCCAAAGGGGAGGGGTAATGTAGATAGCCTACGCTGACGCGAACATCAGATTCCACGGCTAAAATGCGTGACCACAAAGATTGATCCTTGCCTGTTTCAGTTTTAGTTACATATGGAAGCACAGTAGTAATAGTACCGGGATTGTTCGAAATGATGTTGTATGTTGACTTTGATGAAGAGAAAGCAATAGCTAATAGAGGTGTGTTACCTTGACTCTTACCTGCTATGTTATGTCCAGGGGCGAATCTAGGCCTAAGGGTATGGGTTCACGCGAACCCATACTCCTCTCCCTAAACGATGTATAATTATGTTATATTTTTTCAAAATTACTTAAATATATGTGAGTGCACCCATGCTCAAAGACTCATATGGTGCAATTATTATTGGGTGCACCTCTACGAGTAAAAATGGTGGTTCAAATCCCACTTCAGACGGACTTATTTTTGGCACAGGGCATTGATATATACGTGAAAATTACCAAAAATTTTAAAACTGGCATTGATATATAATTTTTAAAATGTAGTGAGTTCATGGTAAGAGACTAAAGTAAAACACGCGATTCTAGATCCACCTCTTCACACTAGTGCACCATTCTCTTGAAATGTCGAATAAGCACAAGGAAAGGCAATCATTAATGTTTCTGAGACTTATGGAGCATTTATAGGCAAAGGCATCAAGTATACTAGAGATGTGGGTAAAACATAGAAGCTTTACAGTATATTGCGCGGATATGTGCCAATAAGCTCCCTGAACCTACAAACACTGAAGAGAAGATTCTCAAAATTGTATCCTGCATATTCTTCAGTGAGTTCCC
Source organism: Nicotiana attenuata (assembly GCF_001879085.1). Classification (NCBI taxonomy): domain Eukaryota; kingdom Viridiplantae; phylum Streptophyta; class Magnoliopsida; order Solanales; family Solanaceae; genus Nicotiana; species Nicotiana attenuata. The sequence continues at coordinate 817,726 of NW_017670358.1, forward strand.
TGCCTCTTTACAGTAAACCAACCTTTTGATTCCATGCACGACTTAACATAGCATATTTTACCGTATACAGATAGTCCCCCTGCTTTCCGGTGACATAACTTTGTATCGTTGGAAAGTTGGTAGAAATATATTAATATAATTGAGCATAATTTTCAAGAATATATAATGTATATTATAAAAATATATTTATTTAAATAATTATTTTTACGTGCATGAAATATATATTTTACAACCTTTATTTTCTTTCATTCTGAATTGTGTAAATACATTTTTGAATTTTTGTTGTTAATACTAAAATTATTATTACGAACAAATAATTCTAATTAATTTTTTAGTATTGTAATACCCCATAAATTTCAAACAAGGACATACTGGTCATTTAACAAACCAAAAAAAAAAACAAATTAGAATAACTAAAACGAGAGGGCCGAATCAGCCCATGAGAATAAACCTAACAGAGGTAAGAGTTCTGCAAACATAAGGAGTCAAAAACAAATTCGGAGAGGAGTGCTTCGCACTAAGCAGTAGAACGTGAAAAAAAAAATTTGTTAACCAAGAGAAGATATTGGCGCATAGGATCTGATTTCCATAGTTTGAGGCCAACTTTGGGAATTTCTTGGTTCAAGTAATTCGTCGTCCACCATTGATTTTCCTTCCGTGAAGAAGAACAAGGTATTTTGATATTCTACTTACCTTAGATAATTTGTTTCAGATTCTCTTCCTTATTACTCAATTTATAATCTATCCTTTATTGGTTGGTTAGTTAATTATAAGTAGACATAAGAAAAGGGAATAGAATGAATGACTTATGGAATTTCTATAGCCAAGGTACTTGTAGCAGAGTTCTTGTCTTCATGAATTCCAGAGAAGAAATTATCAAATTTTTGCACCAAAGGATATTTTTTTTCAAATAAGAAAATCAAACCTTGTGCCTTAGAGGTGGTAGTATCATAAAAATAAGGACAAAAATAGAAATAGGTTATCTCCATTTTAATTCACGTACTCTTACATTAAGTAATTTTAAAATATATATATATGAGTGATCAGACTCCAAGGAATTGGCTCATGATATCAATATCATGTAAATTATAGATTGATTGGAGGAATTTGTACGAATTGCTCGAGGTAAAGCATTTGATATTTCGGCACGAGTACTGTGAGTAGTAATCTTATCGCAATTTGTGTTTTCATAACTTGCATGATTTACACATGATTTTTAATATGAATATGTTACCGATTATTTTGAGTTGCATGTGGGACAAGTCTTTTACTCGATATGATACCGAAATAGTTATTTGAGATGCATACCGTGGTTTTAAATATTTTCGTTGTTACTAGATATGTTTTACCGTTACTTGAATTTACTGTTATCGAAAGGAAATTATATGATTTGATAAGAACCGAAATGCCCTATATTGTTTTAAAATAGTTTCTACGAGTATATATGAATTAGAGAGACAAGTATAAATGGGAGTAGACATTGAAGGATCTCGTAGCTAACGGCGGGTTCGTTAGACCTGGTGCACCTTGTATTTACCGATTACAGAGTACAGTTATAGCCCTCGCTAGTGGGAAGGTAGAACTAGCATACCGTTACCGATTTCCCTCGAGTAGGGACTACCGTTATATATGACTTCTTGCAAAGAAGTCCACAGTTATACCGATTACATGATCCGTTCATTGAAACCTCCCAAATATGAATATTGATATTATACAGTGGTTACCGAGCTTATTACTGAATTGTTAAATGTATTATACTACAAGAAAAGCATGATGAGACTAAAATTGTTTATTATTTCTGAAAGGGCATTTTTATGTTATTTTCTCTTTGAAATACTAGCATGTTTCTGACTTGTCCCCAAATAAAAACGGTTATGGTTAAGTGTTATTACTCACTGAGCTAGCGACTCATTCCCCGCTAATTTTTTTTTTTACAGAGACAACAGTTGACGCAGGCGAGGATTTCGTTAATTAGAGTGTACAGGTTGAGAATTCTTGGTGAGCCTCGCACTTGTTCACGTGGGCGGAGATGTTTATCAATTGTTATAGTCTTTTCTTTGAATTCTTAGAGTCGCTCCATAGTCATTCTTTTAGTTTCATGAGTATTATTTTGCTATTAGTCTTTTGTTGAGTATCGTTCTTTATTATCAAGGTTGGAGATAAATTAGTATTTCCGGTTGTTAGTGGGTTGAGTAGTAATGGTGGAGACTCATTTTGGTTGATTGATTGGTTGTCAATTGTTGGTATGATATTAGGATGTTTGGTTGTTGATTTCTAAGACAGGTTTATTTTTGGGATAGTCCAAAAACAGGGGAAACTCTGTCCGATTTTCTGTAAAATACCGATGAGGCTTACTTGCCAAATACCTATTTTACCCTCTATTCCAGCATTATATATGCTTAAATACTTTTTATTTTTTAAATTTATAAATGACATTTATTTATTCTATATGTAAGTCCATAATATAAATTAAAAAAGGAAAAATCATAATATTAAAAAGTTTAAATAAATAAAAAGAAGATAAATATTTATAATTTAGAGGGTAAAATAGGTATTTGGCAATTCAAAATTTGGAAAATCTAGTTGAGTGACTTTCTGAGTGCAATAGGCATAGTTCAGTGACTTTGTTGTTACAAACGAAAGAAAAGTGACTTAGGAGATAATTTGGGATAGTTGAGTGATCATTTGAGTAATGAACTCGCATAATATCATAAAAATGATACTACATTTCAACAGTGCAATTGAAAAAGAATGCCACAGGAAAGAGATAAAGGTCACCAATATTATATGCAAATCATTAAGCAATCTGTAGTGCCTGAAACTCCACAAATGGAAAGAAAAAAGGGAGTGAAAAGAGCAAGCACTGCAAAAACCAATCACTCGAAGGAAAGAGATATCTCAGCTGATTGCAACAATTAAATTACACAAATATTTCGGTCTCTTAACAATTCTAGAGTAAACAGTACATTCGAAAAAAGTATAAAATATCATTAGTTAAAGCTTCTCTTTTCTTACCAATTTTCCTTCCTCATTAACCATGCTGCTCCATTTAGACCCGTATCAATCCAATATTCTTTCTGTATGAATACGCAGTAACCATATGTCATTCTGTTTAGACCTGTATCAATATTCTTCGTATTCATATAGCATACCCCAACTAGCTCGCTGTTGAGGCATTGTTGTTTTGTAGACATAGAGACGGTAAATTGGACCATATTTAGTTTCTTATACATGCAGTGCTTAGGGTACCAAATAGAAGCTTAGGAAACACAAGAACTTACCAAACCAACCTTTTGATTCAGCAACACTCCAATAAAAATGTGAACTTTTTGCCTTTCTTGTACTCCTAACACTCCCAAATTTTAAGTCAAAAATCACCCCTTGGGTAGAAAGTTTTGGGACTACCAGACCCAAATGAATAGTTTATCTTCATATAAAAAAACTGAAGTCAATGATAGAATTGAACCCTGAGATCACCTTTCCAATATACCACCAAATGAAACAGAGAATCCAAGTGTTAAATTGAGGGTTCAATGCAATGCAATGCAAGTCAATTTGGTATATTTGAGAATTAAAGAATTGGATGAGTCTCATTTCACAGAAGACATAGCTGAATGTTTCAACTTCCACCAATTAAGGTAATTTAGGTATTTCGAGAAAGACTTTGTTGCAATATATCCTTGTTGGCCTAAGTAAGTTTGTTCCGATGATTGACAAAGGAACTCAAGCATGAATCAGGTCCATGCACAGTATACACAGACACAGACAGATTTGAGCACAAGGGATGCACATGAAGGAGATAAGCTTAAGTGGTTATATCTGATATCTCCTGAACGAAAAGGTTGCATAATTGATAAGTAAAATAACTCCTTACTCAAAGAGAACTCTATCATAGGGAAGAGTTAGAGGTTGAACATAACTAGAACTTTCCACCAAGGAAGAGTATAGCATTAGAACTCTAGTTATTTTCTATTCTACTAACTCTATATATTTCAGTATGTTCTCATTTTATAGGCACACACAACGCTGAAGTTAAACGAGAGTTGAGAGCAAAATAGCAAGGCATTTTGCAAGTGATTCCTGTGTGATTCAAGTGTGCGAATCGGAAGCTACATGAACCAGATAGAAGAACCAGCTCCAAATGTCTGTCTTTTATTCTAGTTCAATTGTAGTAGGGCTTTTGAGTTGTATCTTTCAGCTTTCTTTAGAAGCATTTGTACTAGGTACTCTAAGTGTAGTGTTCAAGTTAGAGTTAACTTGAAATTGTTGCAACAGTCTGAGGCTAGTTGCCACAAAGGGTTAGAGGTAATCCTTAGGTTTACAAAGAGTTTTGTAAATGCTGTTTTGGCTAAATGATTTAGTGAAGTGTTGGAAAAATCCTATTGGGTAGTAGGTCGTAATTTTTTTACCTTTTGAGCCGGGTGTTTTTCACGTAAAAATATTTGTTTTTTTTTATTTTCAGCATTTGTTATTCCACAACAATAGTATAAGGAACGCAAAAGAATCATGTAATCTGTGCACGCAAAAATTAAACACCACACAAATCAGCCCTTGTTGTGTGGCATTGAAGTATAAAACATCAAACCTGCAAACAGAAAGGGAAAAGCATAATTTTGGCATAAAAGTTGCTTCTGCTCCTATCCCTCTCCTTTATTCACAGAGAAATCTTTTCTTTCCCTGTTTCTCGGCTAGACAAATTTGGACATGTTAGGATTGTAAAGCGGAAGAAAATGGAGTTTTTAACTGAGTTAGAATCATGTATTTTCACAAAGAAACTATTTAAATCACAAGAATCCTTGGGGTTAAATAAGCATCTTTAATCTAAAATCAAGATTCTTATCTTCATATCCAACAGTAGTCCTGCCATGTAGGAAAAAGAGGAGTTGCCAAAGAAAAGTTAGTAATATTTAGAAAAACTTTTAGTACTTTGACTTTCTAAATTCCATTAAACTAGTACTCATAATTAAGATTGGGAAAAGAAAAGAAAAGAAAAACACTAACTAAGATGCCAAAGCCAGCAGCAAGAGAATAAGAATATATGCAAAAATAGAAATAGAGAATTAAGGTTGTAATTTACAACTAATTTTCAGTTACATCATGCATAGGGAATGTCGATTTCAAAACACAAAAACAGCATGATAATTTCTTTTTTCTCAAATGCAACATTCTCTTTAGAAAAAAATAAACCATGTCAATAATAGAAGAAAAGCTCAATTTTGTCCAATATGTTCATACAATTTCAGAGGCCGGTCGTCTTCTCCCTTCTGCCAGTCGTTGGAACTCCATAGAAGTGGACTTCAATTTCCTTCCAAAATCTTCTTTGAATGAAAATTTTGAGTCATTACCTTCAAGATTTTCAAAATCTGTTGATTTTAACCTGATTGTTAAAAATAAAATCCATTTCAAACGCTTTGTTGTTGTAACAGCCGTCATAATCCTCATTATACCTGTTCTTATTCTTCTCCTGCATATTTACCCTACAAAAAATCATCACCATGTCTCTTCACACAATCTCACTCTTGCTCTTAACAAAGCTCTTCTCTTCTTTGATGCTCAGAAATGTATACTACTCTCAATTTTTTACTGTTTATGATTTTCATTTCACATTAAGTATACACTTTTATTTACTTAATTATGGCAAGTACGTGGAAATTCTTTTAGATAATAGGTGTCTAATATCATGTCGAACTGTGTGACCACCTCATCTAAAAGTTTAAAATGTTAGAGAGAGCACTATTTATTTGTTTAATAATGTCTTCAACACATTTTCTAGTTTCATCTTTTGAGGTTTGATCATCTTTTTGTGTTTATTCTTTCGTGCAGCGGGGCCTTTTGTGGAGAATAGTTTGATAAGATTTCGAGGGAACTCAGGGATGAATGATGGGAATAGCAGTGAGAAGCATCCGCATCCAGACCTTGTTGGTGGTTTTTATGATGCAGGAAATAATATAAAGTTTAGTTTCACTACAGCTTTTACTGTTACTCTCTTGAGCTGGACAGTGATTGAATATCATGAGAAATATGATGGTATTGGAGAGCTTGATCATGTTAAAGATACTATCAAATGGGGTAGTCTATATTTGCTTAAACTCTTTGTACCTCCAACTAATTCTTCTACTACTTCAGCCAGAATCTACTCTCAGGTACTAATCAAGAATCTAAATTCAAGACTAGTTGTTTGTAATACTTAGGTAAAATTTTCAATAAAAGATTCAATATTCTTCTCAGGTTGGAGGGAATAATTCAAACAATGAGAATGACCTAACTTGCTGGCAAAGGCCAGAGGACATGAGTTATCCAAGATTTGTTTCGGTTTGTGACATTGGTGCTGCCTCAGACTTAGCAGGAGAAATGGTTGCGGCAATGTCAGCTGCATCAATAGTGTTAAAAGATGATAAGGATATTTCAGAGAAATTGGCGAAAGCAGCAGAGGAGTTGTTCATTCTTGCAAGTAGAACAGAGAATCAAGGAACATACACGACGAATGATGAATGTGGAGGACAAGCTAGGCAATTTCATAACTCATCAAGTTACAAAGATGAATTGGTTTGGGGTGGAATTTGGCTCTTTTTTGCAACAGGAAACAAAACTTACCTCAAGTATTCAACAGAGAACTTTGCCTCAGCTGTAAAGGAACAGGTATCTTCCGATGAAGGTGTTTTCGATTGGAACAACAAGATCACTGCTATATCGGTAATTGACCCAAAATCTTGATGAGAATTAATGCTTTTATTTTATGCATTTCATCTAAGACTTAAAACTGTTATATAGATTCTGCTAACAAGGATTAGGTATTTCCGGGATCTTGGTTATCCATATGAGTCTTCGTTCATATCATCGACGAACAAGATTGACTTGCTCATGTGTTCATTTACTTCTGATCAAAAGTACAGCAAAACTGAAGGTGTAACTAATGTCAATTACATATGTTTATCTATCCATTCTTTTTGCTGGTAATAACTTGAGATAAAATTACTGAAATTTCAGGTGGACTAATCCTTATAAAGCCAAGTACCGGTGTAGCATTACTCCAGTATGCTGTGACAGCTTCCTTTCTCAGCAAATTGTATAGTGACTATCTCCAGCTTTTGCATACAACGCATAGAAGCTGCTCTAATTCTGTCTTTTCATCGGATAATTTACTAGAATTCTCCGAATCACAGGTGACAATTTTCTAAGGATTCTTGAAAACTACCAAATTGTGTATCTTTCTAAGGTTACCCCTTCTTATAATGACTATGCATATAAGTCTGCAATGAACTTATAATCTTGGCATTGACTCGATCATCAGATTATAAGTTTATAACTGTAGCTCATTCCCATTTTGGACGGAACAAATCTACATTTCTTTGGCACTCTACATAGAGCATACTATTCCCTATGATAGTTCCTTGATGAGAAGGCCTAATATAGTAAGTAATTAATACCTATTTGTGACAGGTGAATTACATACTAGGAGATAACCCTATGAAGATGAGTTATGTGGTGGGATATGGTGATACCTATCCGGTTCATGTTCACCATCGAGCTGCATCGATCCCTTGGGATGGGAAACGATGTACATGTACAGAAGGGAATCAATGGCTGTATTCGAAAAGGGAAAATCCAAATACCATTTTGGGAGCAATGGTAGCAGGACCAAATAAAGATGACATATTTTCGGACGAGAGAACTCAACCATGGTTCACAGAGCCAAGTATAACAAGTAATGCTGGTCTAGTAGCAGCACTGATTGCACTGCATGATCCTCCCACTGGATCTTCTGATTTAAATGGAGTTAATTTAGGAATAGACAAGAGTGGTATGTTTGAAAATGTAAAAGAATTTTCTTAGAGTAATTAGGTGAAAAGGGAAAAGATCATTACTGTGTACAAGTCAGTGACTACTTACCATTTTCTTGACCTTGTTTATTAGTTCATAAGCACAAATAGTTACCATAATCTCTATCAAAGACATCAGATCATGATTTCTTCGCTTTCTTTTCATTTTTAGAGTTTAGGGTATCATCCCAGATTGTTATCATTTTCCTATACTCTCTGGTTTCTCCACCCTGTTTTTCGTTGGAAGAATGAGAGTTTACAACAACAACAACAACGACGACGACGACCCAGTGAAATCCCACTAGTGGGGTCTGGGGAGGGTAGTGTGTACGTAGACCTTACCCCTACCCCGAGGGAGTAGAGAGGCTGTTTCCGAAAGACCCTCGGCTCAAGACAAAAAGACAAAAGGAGACAATATCAGTAACACCATAGAAATCATAGGAAAAATAGGAACAACATGAAAGCCAAAAGAAAGATACAAAGCAAAAAAGAAATAATATCCCTACCAAACTAGTCTCACAAAGTAATGACGTAAGGCAAGACTCAACTATCTCCTAACCCTCAACCCTAATACTCGCCCTCCACATGTTCCTATCAAGTGTCATGTCCTCGGAAATTTGGAGCCTCGCTATATCCTGCCTAATCACCTCCCCCAATACTTCTTAGGTCGCCCTCTACCTCTTCTCTTGCCCTCCACAGCCAGCCGTTCGCACCTCCTTACCGGAGCATCTGGGCTTCTCCTCTGAACATGCCCGAACCATCCGAGCCCCGCTTCCCGCATCTTGTCATTAATGGGAGCCACGCGCACCTTCTCCCTAATATTATCATTCCTAATCTTATCCAGCCTAATATGCCCCGCACATCCACCTCAACATCCTCATTTCTGCTACCTTCATCTTCTGGATATGTGAGTTCTTAACAGGCCAACACTCAGCCCCATACATCATGGCCGGTCTAACCACCGCTTTGTATAACTTACCTTTGAGTATCAGTGGCACTCTCTTGTCACACAATACTCCAGATGCTAACCTCCACTTCATCCATCCTACCCCAATACGGTGTGTGACATCCTCGTCGATCTCCCCACCCCCCTGGATAACCGACCCAAGGTACTTGAAGCTGCCTCTACTTGGGATGACCTGTGATTCAAGTCTCACATCCACGCCCACTTCCCCCTGCTCAGCGCTGAACTTACACTCCTGGTATTCTGTCTTCGTCCTGCTAAGCTTGAAACCCTTAGATTCAAGAGCCTGTCTCCAAACCTCCAGCCTCTCGTTAACACCGGCTCGCGACTCATCAATCAGAACTATGTCATCGCCGAATAGTATGCACCATGGCGCATCCCCTTGAATGTGGTGTGTTAACGCATCCATCACCAGGGCGAATAAGAACGGACTGAGCGCAGAACCTTGGTGTAACCGCATAACAACCGGAAAATCCTCAAAGTCGCCTCCTACTGTCCTAACCCGAGTCTTAGCCCCATCATACATGTCCTTAATCGCCATAATGAGAGTTTATTTTTATTAAATATCCCACGGTAAGGCTATGTACAATAGACTCTTGTGATCCAGCCATTCCGCATACCCCGCGCATAACAGGAGCTTAGTACACCCTTTATTTTTTTTAAACATCGAACCATTTTCTTAACTGATATTTACCTAACTAAATTAAAAATAAAGATATTTACCTAACTAAATCTTTTCCCCTTTCCATTCAATCCATTAAATAGAGCTGATAATAAATTAAACTAAAAAATACGTATTAAGTAATAATAAAAATTTAGATGCAAGATACATGTCTTATATTGATTTGTTTGGTGCAAACACCGGGTGCAATACTTACATGTACCTGGTGTTTACATCAAACTAAGCAATTTAAACTAAAAAAAATCACAAATTAAAGAAAGAATTACATATCAATTTCCGTATTCTTTGTGGTGCTAACAATTAAGTACCAAAAGGAAGTGGCAAACATAACTGAACTTGACATACAAGAGCTTGGGGTGTATAATTACATAACAAGCAAAAAAAAAAAAAAAAAAAAAAAAAAAAAAAAAAAAAAAAAAAAAAAGAAAAAAAAGAGAAGGGATAATGGTCAGAGAACTTAATAAGTTATGTACACTTTCTTGGGCACTTCATCTTCAAGTAGATTTTAATGTATCAAGACCATATGCACCCTACAAAAGAAAGGTAAAATTGANGTCTTCTCCTATGAATGATACCTCTTCATCAGGAAAATACATTTTTAGAGGTTCGTATTCACCATCCACAGGGTTTTCGGCAAGGTGGTCTGTCAGTGCCTGTCCCTTGACCGCTTTTTGAGTTACATAGACAATGTCGAACTCACTCAACAGGATTTTCCACTTGTCTAGCTTTCCAGTGGGCATGGGCTTCTGAAAGATGTACTTCAAAGGATCCATCCTTGATATGAGGTACGTTGTATAGGCACAGAAGTAATGTCTCAGCATATATATAAATTGAAATATGATTATTCAGTGAACAAAACTATGAATAGTGCTGAAAGAATAATGATGAAAAAAAGAAAATCACTTTGAAAGCTGCTGAAGAGATCCATCCATGCCATGGCTTAAGAGTGTTAGTGTAAGATTCTTGAACTGCTTGCTCCATATTCCTCTCTATATCTTCAACCAGTAGTTGTAACAATGCTAATGAGAAATCCAAGGATCTGCAAACCATGCATTTAAGTTCAATTATAATTGTAATACTAGTCTAACAACCTACTTTCTTGATATATATATATATATATGTTGCACATAGAAAATATTAAGTTCAATTGAACTCAAACAAGGCTCCATCCGCCTTTGGATAGGGATGCGATCTGCACCATCGTAATTTATAGTTTTAGGGTCAAGGGTAAAAGGCTAACCACTATGTTTTTTCTTGTTTGTGAGGGGAAAAAAAAAATCAACTTTGATTGTAATTAAGTGGGCGTTTGGACATAAGAATTGTAAAATTCCCAAAAAGAAAAAGAGGTGAAAAAGTTTTTCAAGTGAAAATGGTATTTGAAAATTAGAGTTGTGTTTGGACATGAATATAATTTTTGGTTGTTTTTGAAGTTTTTTAAATTTTCGAAAAATTCCAAAATTCATCTTCAAGTGAAAATTGAAAATTTTATGGCCAAACACTGATTTAAAAAAAAAACTAAAAAAAATCTTATGTCCAAACGGGCTCTAATTATATATACGAACCTCGGCCACTAAATAGTAATACCAGGTAAATAGAATGTAATTAGAAAGTAAGTTAAAGAGCAAAAAAAGTACAATTACCTGGTAAGCCAAAGAACAGCTTTGGTACAGCTAGGACCCTTTCTTTCTTTGCCTTCATTAACCTCTTTCTTTAATATCTCAACCATATTTGAGTAGAGGGAAGGGTCTGAATCATGGATCTTTTCCAATCTCTACACGTTAAACAAATTTAGCAAATAAACTAAATTAATTTAGCACAGACAGTAAGAGCATTGAGTATACAACAAAAAGGCATGTACTTTATCAAGTAAATTAAATAATCGTACAACTTATCTTTTTATCTAATGTATAACATATCAGGATGTTAATATCCCAAGAGTTAGTTATCTTGTTACAAAAAGAAAAACAAATGGAGAGAAAATAGAACAAATGAGGTAAAAGAGAAATCAACTAAAGGGCATTTTCGGTGTTATACTGAAGAGCAGTTTTTATTTCATTTAAGAAAATAAAAATAAATTCCTAGGCAACATGGAATATTAGTATGGCATTGCCAAAAAAGAATGTTGTCCAATGTACACACTAAGAAACAAACAAGAAGGGCGAAATGACCTAATTAGAAAATGAAAGAAAAGATCAATAAAGTGAGAGAAGCTCGAGATTTAAATCCTAATTAAAACTAGAAACATTATGGGATTATATATATGTCTAAACTTTAGCAAAATGAGTTCTTCAATATTTGTATTGGCAAAAAATGTCAAGTAAGCTGAGCTTGAAAAGTCCAAATTATACTAGTTGAAAAATCATAGTTCAATGTTCTATTATTTGGTCGTTCATTATCAATTAGAAGTCAAAATGAAACCTTTTGGCAGCAACGAGCTTGACGAAGCTAGAGGACCTATCAGTAATAATAATGTATGTGGGGGACCAAAAACCAAATCGTGTGTTCTACACATACAACATGAAAATGACAGAGCTTAATTAAAGATAAAAAGATAAAAATAAACTAAGATTATCATCATGTTAAAAATTCCTCATTTACAAAAGTTTCCATAGAATTTATACCTGGATGTTCTGATATATGTCTTGTCTCAATACTGCCATTGTTGGCCCTATCTTATCTGCATATCAGTTCACGACAAAATAACAATATATTAAAACGCCAAAGCCAATAATAACCATAAAATTATCCAAATATAAATACTTTTTTTTTTTTTTTTTTTTTTTTTTTTTTTTGCGAACAAAGCTAAGAGCCTCTGGAAGAAAAACTCCTCAAGAATCAGCACCAGAAACTGAAGGAACTGTTTTATAAAAAAAGAAATTGATAAAAGGAGAAAAGAAAGAGGATATATATATACTAACCAAGAACTTGAAGGACCAAAGTGGAGATAGAGAGAAAAGGCAAGGTAGGAATAGTGGTAATATTATGATGATCATCTTCAGCTTCAGCTTCTTCAGGTTGTACTTTGAGCAGCTGCAACATGGAAAGTTCTTGAATAGCAGATCGTATTTCAGTTGACTCTATCTCCATATCTCTTTTTCTCTTCATTCCAAATAGTACTTAGTTTCCTCTCCTCTCTTTAATTCTTCAATATATATCCCTTATAAGAGTAAACCAGTTATATTTATAAGTATCTAATGATGACACCAGCCAGTTGATTTCAGATAGTGCCAAAATTTGTAAAATATTGCAAAATTAACCAACAGTTTTGGTCATTGTTATCGTCAGACGAGTAAAATATTAACATTATTTTCCCCTAAGAAATATTCTTTCTTAAGGTTATGATATATGTTCTCTCTCCAAACAGGACTGGTTATTTTCCCTATTGACCTTGAAGTTGTCATTTATCTTATTATAATACTCCAATCAATTACTATTATTGTTTTGTGTTTAATTACCCCCGATTTGAGTATTGGGTAAGATCGCCAGCATCCAAATAATAATAATTTATTGAACTTCTCTTCTTCTTCTTTTTTAAATAAAACTATAGTAAAAGGCACAAGAATCTAGGGGAGGAACATCTGTTGAAATGGGATAACTCAAGCAAGGTCAAATCATAACTCAAGATTTATACAATTTGTAACTTGTAGTTGATAGGGGTTACTATCGTTACAATAACTTAACTACCAATTAATACCATTTCAAATAGAATATATCCGAAAACTGGATGACAACGACATTAGAAATGTTAACAACAATAAACAGTACTTTTCCGATTTATTTCACATAACTCTTTAATTTTTCAAAACTCTAGGCACATTTCTATATGTTATGTCCTTAATGGCATATTATTATTGGAATTATCATGCTATGTACATAAAAAGACCGAAGACCATTAATAATAATTGCACATTTGATCCTACTTCTTATATGTCACATATTCTTTTGTTATTCATCAAAAATCTTTCTATCTTCGTTAATGCTGTCAAATATAATGAAAAGATAAATGACGAGAGGGAGATCGGAATGGGAACAGAAGACGTACGAGGGTATTCTCATCTCCATACATATTTTTTCAAAAAAAATTCCTAATATATAGTTGAGTTACCACTGGCAAAATGTGCTTTGAATATTCCATCTTATACGAGGGTATTGTCAGTTTTATTTGATCATAGTTACCCTAAAAATCGAGTTGTACGCGGTTTAAAGGATATGTGATTTAATTCAATACGAATGATTAAAAGGTAAATAAGTTAAAGATAAAATAAACGATCAAACTAATCGCAATGTGATGATCAAGTCTGATCTTAGGTTGAACAGTGGAATCGGTCCTCGATCGGACCCTCGATACAACCTCGGTCGCAAATAAAGAAGAGAACAAACTAAGAACACTTTGAACAATAGCTAGAAGACAAAAGTAAACTTTTATTGCTTTGATTTACATGTCACAATGTGTCAAAATAAAAGAAACCTTCTCCTTTATGTAGTAGGGGAATTTCAGTTAGAGTACAAGTATAAATAAGGTAAAAATCTTCTTTTTTTGGTAAATGTCAATTCTCAGTTGATATCGGACGGGATTCGCGCCATAATATCCGGTTGAGGGCGAATATTATAGCCTCCTACTCGTCATGCATAACAGTTCTCCGCGTTTCCAAAGTCCAAAAACTATACTTGCTTTGGGTTCGTTATTTCACCATGCCCGATCCCAGATGCATATTTTATTTCTCCCGGGTTTTGATAGGAGGGGTCCTTGCCTTGATTATAATCATGTCGAGCCGTGCTTCCTTTTGTTTCCCCATCGGAAATCAGGGAAAACTCTGCCCCCAATTTTATCCGTACACAGATGGTCCCCTCATTCCTCAAAGAGTAGATTTATCGAAGCGGCGGGAAGCGATAAATTAACCCCAGTTCCTTCTTCTGTACGCTACAACCGAGTTGACGTGTCAGTAAAACATCCCATCAGTCGCGTTGTTCTGACTTCGAACAAGTGTTAGCCGCCGGTTGACCGTCCCCGAATGCAAAACGTCACACATTGATTACCCCTTCTCTATAAAAGCTCCTGTCCTTTTTTCACTTTTTTTACTTTCCGATTCCACAGCTCCTTAATTTACCCTCAAGCTCTTCACTTATATTTAGCCCCTTCAAACCTTCATACATTGTTTTCTAGATCTTCATATTTTCATCTTCAAATCTTCATACCCCTCCTTCAAATCTTCAAATCTGACCTTCATACCTTTATCCTTATCTTCAAATCTTCATATTTTCTAAGATCTGATGGCCAAGACTTCCAAATATGTGTCTCAACAGACCATCCCTTCAACTTCCAACTCAGCCACGGATGCCGAGGTGGCCGTGCCTGAGGTGGCCCTGGAACCTCCCCTGTCCCCAGGGGCTGCTCCATTGAGAAGGACTACAATGTCGAAAAAACCTCCAATCAAGAGGACCGAGGTAAGAGGGTATGGAAACACATATGCTCCGTTATCGAGGATACACTCCCTCCAGTTTGGGGGGACTGCATCTGGCAGGGAATGGAAGTGGTCGTCCCCGGTCCTGGTGAGGATATTACCACTCACGTGGAGAGGTGTCTAAGTGTTTACACTTACCCTTCACGCTTGCCACAATAGACCCTATAATCCTCAGTTTTTGCAAAAGATACGGGGTCTGCCTTAGGTAGATTCACCCGTTCTTTTAGAAGATCGTAATCCTCCTCCGCCATTTTGTCAACAACACCGAAGCACCTCGATTTACCATCAACCACCTGCTTCGTCTCTATAGTCCCCGAGTTTTCTAAGGGGGGTTGATCAAGCTCGTTCGTCGAGCAAGAAAAGCTCCATACTCGAGCATCGATGAAGATCGAGATCGAGGTTGGCAGGGGAGATTTGTTCGGGTGAAAACCAAAGATCTCATTCCCCCAGAATTTTTACTGTTTCCTGCGAAGTGGAACTCAGCCCGTAAGTTTCTTTCCTTCCTAAGTACTAGGAATTTTTTTTGTTCTTTTTCTAATTACTTGTTCCTATCATCGTGTAGCGGTCGCCCAAGTTCCTATCACAAACCCTCGCTTCAAAGAGTGGATCAAGGGGATCTACAAACAAATGTCGTATTTTGAGTGCGAATGGCGCAAAGTTTCAAATGGCAAGGGGGAGGCCCGTTCCATGGTGAGTGCTCCTCCCGAACGAGTCTACTTTCACACTCAACCTTTATTTCTACCAAGTTCCTTATCTTTTACAGGTTCGACCAAGACCACTGAGCTACCGCCATTGGATGAGGACGAGACTCCGTCCTCACTTGCTAAACCCTCCGCTTCGGGACAGTCTGGAGCTGCTGCACAAGAGGAGAAAAAGAGGAAATCTTCTGGCTCTCCGGACGTCGAGGCCAAGAAGAAGAGAGTAATTGTAAGGATCCGAAAAAGCAACAAGAAGAGTACCCAAGCGGTGGTATCGGACCCCGACTCCCTCTACCATCTCAGGGATTACCCTGAAGACGATGAACTAGAGTTCGTCGCTCATGGGTCGACCATTGACGAAGAAGAACAAGCGGCAATCGGGGAAGATGGCCGAGAGGCCGATCCCTCTTTAGCTCGGGAGCTAGAAGGAAAATCAGAGGCTATGGCCTCCCGAGAAACTATCCCTACCTCGAAGGAAATAGCCAGTGTCATTGACATCACGGAGTCACCATCTCATACAGAGTCCATGTTTGACGAGGCTCGGGATGACAAGGAGAAGTCAAATGAGACGGCACGGGGCGTAGACAAGGCCCTCAACATGTTCTTTTACGGAATGGACATGGTGCGTTGGAGGATTATTCCGGGTTTGGTCACCTAGAGATCCCGAAAAAGGACCTGTTGTCGGGGGCAGGCAAGCCGAGCTCGATCCCGAAGTTGGTGAGGCAGTTCCCTGCTCCGAGCGTGGATCCCGACTGTAAAAGAACGATTGTGTTTATTATCCCGGTGAACACTCGGGTGTTGTCCACTCCAGTGGGCGTGGCCAGCTACATTCGCTGCCTGGTGACTGAAGAGGACCAGGCGAAGATGAACGAAGTGAGCACTTCGAGCCTCTTCAATGAAGCACAATAGGCACTGAATCGGGTAAGTTTCCCCTTCCTTGTGCCCTTCTTGCATCTTATTTAACTTTAGTACGTCCTCATGATCTTATCATTTTATTTTTCAGGCTTTGGTGCTCCATCATGAAAGCTTGTCGGTCTCGGATGGAATTAAGCCATTACGAGTTCGAGCTCAAGGAGCAAGTTCGGCAAAAGGACATGTACAGGGTCCTCAACGAGCAAAAAGACGAGGCCCTAAAGGATCTCCCTATTCTTCGAAAGGAGCTAGATAAAACTCAAAAGGAGGCTTTGTCTGCGAAATGGGAGCATGCCGAACTGGTCGAGAAGGTAAGGAAGACCTCGACCGAGAATATACTACGCTGAAGTCCAAGTTAGAGGCAACCTCGATTGATTCCTCCGTGGTCGAAGAAATGTTGGCCCAGTATCAAACTGATGTGGAGATAGCCGAGGCCCGTTTAATAACGAAGGCTGAGTAAGAAAAGCGGTTGTCCAGGAGGGAGACCCTCGAGGAGATTCACTCTCGGGGATTTGATCTATCGGCCGTAGGCCAAGAGGCTTGAGGCCGAGACAAAAGAACTTTATGATCCCGAAGGTCCCGAAGGTTCCGGTGCCGAGTCGAGCTCCGGTGAAGATTGGACGGAGATGCCTTAGCTCTTTTTGTTTCCTTTTATATATTTTCTTCTTTTTTTTGTTTATTTTGAGGCCGTTTTATCGTGCCTTTCTAAATACTTTTTGAAATATATATATGAATTTCCTTCGGCAACACTGTGTCTTTTACTTTTCAACATCTATTTGCAATTTTTCATTTGTGGATCGTCCTTAATGCCTAGAATAGAATTAGACGTGATCTCGAGAATCCGTTCTCCGGAAGCCCGAATGAGGCCCGGTTTCGATGGTACTCTGAATTGTTCGTGGCTTCACATTTTTGATAAAAAATGAAGTCCTTTAAGATACTTGAGTGTTTTACTCATACACGATGGTGTTTTGCCGAGGGTAACCCTTTAATAGGTTTTAATCATATGTAAGGGCCTTACTTTTTGAGTATAAACATGGACGTCTCTGAGCCATTTTAGTTTGGCCGTATCCTTTCATGTTTGGGCGATGCCTAATAGGCTCGGGGCCTCCGGGATTCGATAGCCCGGTTCATCCAATTTTTTGTTGAACGACAGTCCCCGGGTCGGGGAAGCCCGTGGGCTCTAGGATTTAGGATCCGTTATCCTGTCTAAGTAATTCAACGGATGCATGGATGGTGCGAAATGCGAAAGTGATAAAATATGAAGAAAACAAAGATTTCTTTCATTGTTTTATATGTTGCGTACATAATCAGACGCGCATAAGCCTTGTGCCATGGCAAGAGTGGGATATATGGGTACTGTTCGTTTGACCCTTACAACGAATCCTAACTACCAAGCCTTGGCTTTAATATTAAGTAATAGCACCTTTTAAAGATCCTAACCTAGGGGGTAATGGCCCCCAATATTTGAGGCCAAACTTCTGAGGGCTCGAATACTATTGGTTTTGTGCAGATGATCAGCAACTCTAACTTTAAGCCGACCTTTGAAACCAAGGTAGCATGTTTATTATTGCCTCATTAAAAACCTTGCCGTAAAACTCACTTGGGGAAAAAACCGGTTCAAGGGAAAAAGATTACAACACGTGACCTAATAGTCACATTTGCCCTTAGCCGAGTACCTGCACAAGTTAGTCCGTAATATAAAGAATTTCAAAAGGGAATTGTGCTTGTACCTTAGCAATAGTACTGCTTTAAGTGTGCCACGTTCCAGTTGTTCGATAGTTGTACACCATTTCCTGACTCGAGTTTAAATGAACCTTTCTCGGTTATTCCGCCAACTCTATATGGTCCTTCCCAATTCGGGCCTAGTTTCCCGTCGTTTGGGTTCCTGGTGTGTAGCGTTACTTTCCTTAACACCAAGTCCTCGACTTGAAAATGCTGAAGGTTAGCTCTTTAGTTGTAGTACCTCTCTACTCGCTGCTTTTGGGCGGCCAACTGGACTAAGGCGACTTCCCGTCTTTTGTCTAATAAGTCCAGGCTCGTGGTCATGGCCTCTCCGTTTGACATTTCGGTATTATAATGGAACCTGAGGCTCAGTTTCCCTATATCAACCAGGATTAAGGCTTTCGCGTCGTAGACTAAAGAGAACGGGGTCGCTCCGGTACTCGACTTCAAAGTCGTTCGGTATGCCCACAACACTTCGGGCAAGATTTCCTTCCACTTTCCTTTCGAATCTGTCAGTCTCTTTATCAAGTTTTGGAGCATAGTTTTGTTCGTCGATTTCGCTTGTCCGTTCCCACTAGGGTGATAAGTACCTCCCTCGGTTGATGAATCATTGGGGTGTGTCTTTGACACCCGTTGCATTTCCATACGAAGGCTTTCGCAACTTTCTCCATCTCATTCCAGTACTAGCCGGCAACTGATTAACTTCCGAACAAGGGATTCTGCTCCCGAGTGGTTCACAACAAGTGCCTTCGTGGACTTCTCTCATAGTATATTCAGTTTCTCCCAGACCCAAGCACCTAGATAATGGGCCGAAGAAGGATCTTCTGAACAATTTCCCCTCGACCAAGCTGAACCTGACAACTTTGGTGCGCAACGCTTTCGATTAATTGGGATCCAATGTCAATTATCCTGCCTTCCGATAGACTATGTATTTGTTTTTACCTCGGCGCTTCTTCTACCACCGAGCTCATCAGCTATACCATTGTCCCCGAGTTGAATTCATCGGAGTCGACAGACGACACCAGTGGCTAGTGCATCGGCATGGCTATTTTGATACCAAGGTACGCGTTGTAGAGTCCACTACTTGAATTGGTGCAATGTCACCTGCAACTTATCCAAGTACCTCCGCATCCATTCCACTTTTACTTCAAACGTCCCATTAACTTAATTTATGTCAAGGAGGGAGTCACATTTGGCCGCGATCACTTCGGCCCCTGGGCTCTTAGCCAGTTCTAGACCTGTAATCATAGCTTCATACTCAGCTTCATTGTTAGTAATTTTACAGTTCTAATGAACTTTCTAATTACGTTACCCGTAGGTGGTTTTCCTATAATACCGAACTCGGACCCCTTTGCGTTGGAGGCACCGTTCGTGAATATGGTCAAGATCCTCGAGCTAGTCGTCGAAGTGACTAGTAATTCCCTCTCGACCTCGGGTATCAAGTCCGGCTTAAAGTCGGCCACAAAGTCCGCCAAAATATGAAATTTTATGGAGATCCGGTGTTTGTACTCGATATCTTACTCGCTAATTTCTATGGCCCATTTGACCAACCAGCCCGAGAGTCGGGCTTATCCATGACATTCCTCAGTGGGTGAGAGGTCACGAGACGTATGGGGTGGCATTGGAAGTACGGTTTTAATTTCCTGTAAGCACTTAGTAGTGCGATTGCTAATTTTTCTAGGTGGGGATACCTTGTTTCGGCATAGCCTAGGGATCTACTAACATAATAAATAGGAAATTGTGTACCTTCTTCTTTCAAGACCAGGACACTACTTACTGCCACCTCAGAAACCGCAAAGTAGAGGTATCGTTGGTCGCCTGCCTTCGGAGTGTGCAGCAAAGGAGGGCTTGATAGGTATCGCTTGAGTTCTTCCAAAGCTTGTTGGCTTTCCAAAGTCCAAGAGAAGTTGTTATTCTTTTTCAATAGTGAGAAGAATTGATGACTCTTATCCGACGATCTCGAGTTGAACTGGCCCGACACGGCTATCTGCCCGGTCAGTCTTTGTACTGCCTTGATGTTGTCAACTACGGTGATGTCCTCTATGGCCTTTATTTTGTCGGGGTTGATCTTTATTCCTCGATTAGATACCATGAATCCGAGAAACTTGCCTGAGCTAACCCCAAATGCACAGTTCTCCGGGTTTAGCTTCATGTTGTACTTTCTCAATATGTCAAAGGTTTCCTGCAAATGTTTCAAATGGTCCTTTGATCGCAGGGGCTTGACCAACATATCGTCTATATAAACGTCCATTGATTTTCCTATTAGTTCTTCGAACATCTAGTTGACTAGTCATTGGTGTGTGGCACCGGTGCTCTTTAATTAGAACGGCATTACGTTATAGAGTAGGTGCCAAATTTGGTTATAAAAGAAGTCTTTTCTTGATTATTCGGGTCCATCCGAATTGGGTTATACCCGGAATAGGCGTTGAGAAAATTGAGTATCTCGTGTACGTCCATTGCGTCGATCATTCAATTAATGTTAGGCAAAGGGAAGGAATCCTTTGGACACGCCTTGTTTAGATCCTTATAATCTATACGCATCTTCAGTTTAATTCCTTTTTGAGCACTACCACTACGTTAGCTAACCAATCCGGGTATTTAACTTCCCGGATGGAACCTATTTTCAGAAGTTTGGATACCTCGTCCTTAATGAATGCGTGTTTAATCTCAGACTGTGGACTTCTTTTCTGCTTAACTAGATGGAATTTTGGATCCAAGCTCAATTTGTGAGTGGTTACCTCTGGTGGGATCCTTGTCATGTCTAGATTGGACCAGGCAAAACAGTAGGCGTTAGCTTTAAGAAAGTCAATAAGTATTTTCCTGATCTCAAGGTAAACCTCATGCCCGAGTATACCTTTCGATATGGTAGATGCTCGATCAATATAACTTGTTCCAACTCCTCGATCATCGATTCGGTGGCGTCAGTGTCATCGAGTGCTATGAATAATCTTGGGACGATCATCCTCATCATCCGCTCCGTGCTCCTTCTATTTTTCCGGATCGGATGAGGCCGGTATCATTGATTGCTATTTAGTTTCTTCTTTTTTGGTCGGTTCCACGCTTTTTTAATGTTGAAACCGCGGGCACTGCAATTACTTCATCCAAAACGAACATTTCCCTTGTGGCCGGCTGTTCTCCATAGATCGTTTTGACTCTTTCCAGAGTGGGAAATTTCAGCGCCTCGTGTAAGGTCGAAGCACCGCTCTCAAGTTGTGAACCCATGGCCTTCCGAACAAGGCGTTGTACCTCATATCCTCTTGGATCGTGTAAAACATTTTTTCTTGGGTGGTCCCGACAGTGTTTAGTAGTAAGGTTATCTCACCTTTCGTGGTCTCACAAGCCATGTTGAATTCATTCAATACCGAGACTGCCGGTATGATTTGATCATGTAACCTAGTTGTTCTACGACCCTTAATCTGATGATGTTGGCCGAGCTACCTGGATTAATCAACACACATTTAACCCGAGATTTATTGGTAAGTACAGATATTACCAATGCATCATTATAAGGCTGTACGATTCCCTCGACGTCTTCGCCACTGAACAACATAGCTCCTTCCGGGACGTAATCGTAGGTGCATTTCTCTTGATAGAATCATTGTTGCATTTTATCATCGGCCCTTGGGGGACATCAACTCCCCCAATGATAATGTTGATTATGTGTTGACGCTCCTCTTATTCGACCCGTTTGTTGGCATCCCTGTTTCTTAAAGTGATTTTTGGCTCGGTTGCTTAGGAATTCTCGAAGGTGCCCATTGTTGATCAATCGAGCAACTTCTTCTCTTAACTGTCGGCAATCTTCAGTATTATGACCGTGAGTACCGTGGTATTTACACATTAAATTAGGATATCTCTGGGCAGGGTCGTAATGCAACAGTCTGGGCCACTTAGTCTCTTTGATGGGCCCTATGGCTGATACTATACTTGCAGCGTCCACGTTGAAATTATACTCCGATAATCTTGGTGCCTCCCTACTCCCGAGCGAGTTGTCAAACCTGCTCTTTCTCATCAGGCCCAGGCTACTCGATCCTCAATCATTTTTTTTCTCGTTCCTTGTTGAGTGGAACCCGAATTTTCTTCCCCTCTAATCCGCGCTATTTGGATGATATCGATCTCGGACCAGCCTCGGCTCCTGAGCAATAGTTCTCTTAGACCTGTCATCAGTCCTGATGGCTTAAACAGTTCTCGAAAGGACCCTGAATTGGTCGTCTTTGACCCTGATCTTTGATTGATATCTATTGTGGACATCGGCCTAGGTGACCGCTGGGTACTCCCCCAAGTTTTGCTTTAGCTGTTGGGAGGCCACGGAACTTTGGGGGTTGATCCCTTGAGTAAATTCCTGAAGGGTTCATTCATCCGCAACTGATGGCAGATCCATCCTTTCCATCTGGAACCTCAACTCGATCTCCATGAGCATCTCGTTATCCGTTTGTTTGACCTTGAAAAGCTCTGACTTCCTGGTCTCGACCTTGATGGCTCCGACACGGGCCTTCATGAAAGCATCTGCAAGCATAGCAAACGAGTCGATAGAATTCGGAGGCAAGTTGTGATACCATATCATTGCTCAATTGGACTAGGTTTCCCAAAATTTTTTCAGCAACACCAAATCGATTTTGTCGTCTTCCAAGTCATTCCCTTTGATCGTGCATGTATAAGAGGTTACATGTTCATTTGGTTTTGTGGTCTCATTATACTTAGGAATGTCTGGCATTCGAAACCTCTTCAGGATCAGCTTCGGTGCTCTGCTCGGGGGGGTGGGGGTGGGGGGTTGGGGGTGGGGGGGGGAAGGCTTCTAAATAAACTTTTTAGAGTCCGGTCCCTTCAATATCGGAAGCGTTCCTGGGATCTGATCGACCCTGGAGTTGTACGTCTCCACCATCTTGTCGTTGGCCACAATCTTTTTCTCGCGTGACTCCACCCGTTTTGTCAATACTTCGAGCATATACATTACCTCGGATGTTTCCCCGGGCCTGATTACACCCGGTTCTACGGCAACTTGTTCATCCCTCTGAATATATTCCCGTGATTGCTAGGGTTCGACCCTGTTAGGGGCATGGCTTTGGTTCTGCAACTAGCGCTGTGCATTTGGATCGGATATCCGAAATCCAAACTGATCCGCTCAATTTCAAATTTTGGATTTCTTATTTCGGATACTTGGATCGGATTTTCGATTATGTTTTTTAAAATTTCGAATATCCGGATCGGATTCGGATTGGTATAATTTTAACCCGATTCGATCTGAAATCCAAAAATTTTAGGGCGTGTATAAATACTAAACTTTAATTTTAGGGTTAGGTCCATTTTCATTTTAGGTCTTTACGCCTAGTTTATACCGTTTCTATCTTTAAGCTCTCTTCAGAGTCCAGAGGGACTGCTACTCGCCTGCTCTGTCTGTTCCGCTCCTCCTCTCTTCCTTGTGTTGTGACTATCGATGGCGACCAGATTTGGCTACCTTTACAATTGTTGGATTTGGCTACATTGGCACCATAGTCCTCTCATCATTGCAGAAACATGAATTTTTCTTGCTATATTGCCTCTTCTACAAAGAAAATATAAGTATGAGTTTTGCAACCATTTTCAGAGGCATAACAACTCGAACCTCCAGAGAACTATTTTCTTAGAGATGCAACGCTGATATAAAGGATGAAAAGAAAAAAGATGCTTGTATTATCACGGAACACAGAATAAGCAGTTAAAGAAGATGCATTAACCGATTAGATTAGCAATAGCCTTAATAATACGTAAAATTCAATTCGAAAATACAAAATATTTATCCGATCCAAACTTTGAAATCCGATCTGATCCGATATTAATTCGAATCGGATTCGAATTGCATTTTGCAGAATCTGAAATCCAAAATTTCAATCCGAAATGTGCTAAATACAATCCGATCCGATCTATGCACAGCCCTATCTGCAACTGCGCTATCGCCACTTGTTGAGCCTATAACATTTTGAAAATCAACCGCAAGCACACCCCATCACCTTCACCTTCGCGCGCCTCTCGAGCCGCTGGCCGGGGTCCTTTGCGAATGCTGTTTTTGCGATCAGTCGGTAAATTGATGTTGATGGCCATGTGCGAGTTAGCATCGACCGGGTCAGCGGCTGGGACACCATTGGGATCATAGTAGGCATATTAGGCATCACGTTATTGTTCTCACCATGATGGCCTGACTCAGCGTCAACGTTCAAGTGAGAAAACTGGGAATTTTACATCCTTAGGCTATCTTGGAATCGAAACTTCAAAGATCAAGTTTAAAATAGGGTGTGTTATGGAGATTCGTATCAAATTACCACTATTATCCTTTTCCCCACGATAGGCGCCAAATTGTTTACCCTAAAAAATGAGTAACAATTAAATTTGTACGCGGTTTGAAGGATATGTAATTTAATTCAATACGAATAATTAAGAACAATAGGTAAATAAGTTAAAGATAAAATAAATGATCAAACAAATTGCAATGTGATGATCAAGCCTGATCTTAGGTTGAACAGTGGAATCTGTCCTCTATCGGACCCTCGATACACGCTCGGTCGTGAATAAAGAAGAGAACAAATGAAGAACACTTTGAAAAAAGATAGAAGACAAAAATAAACTTTTATTGCTTTGATTTTTGTGTCACAATGTGTCAAAATAACAGAAACCTTCCCCTTTATATAGTAGGGGAATTTCAGTCTTACTACATGTCTAAATAAGGTAAAAATCTTCTTTTTCCGGTAAATGCTGATCCATAGTTGATATCGGACGGGATTCGCGTTGTAATATCTGGTTGAGGGAGAATATTATGGCCCCCTACTCATCATGCATAACTGTTCTCTGCGATTCCCGAGGTCCAGAAACTATACTTGGTCTGGTCCGTTATTTCACCGTACCCGATCCCAGATACATCGTTCATACCTCCCAGATTTTGATACGAGGGGTCCTTGGGCCTCGATTATAATCATGTCGAGTCGTGCTTCCCTTTCTTTCCTCACTGGGGAATCAGAGAAAACTCTGCCCCCGATTTTACGCGTATACAAATCTAACTGAACTTACAAATTTGTTCTTTTAATGATGTTATATTAACGGAAAAAATGAATACCATGTGAATTTGACAAAAAAACAATCATACTTTTTCAACGTGGAATTCGCATAAGTTATTATCACATACACTTCTTCCAAAGTATGACAATATCTGATTGACCCTCATTACGTCCTCTTCGTCATGAGTGTCTCATTAGCTCGTTAGGGCTCAATGTCGTCTATCCAAAAGTGTCCCACCATCGAATTAACAAGAGTCAAACTCTAATACTTCCTCTGTTTCAATTTAGATGATACACTTTTTTTATTAGTCTGTTCTAAAAAAAGATATATTTCTACAATTGGGAATAATTCTACTTTAAACTCTTCATTTTACCCTTAATGGGAAGCTTTTACAACCACACCAATGTCATGGCCCCACAAAGCTTTTACCCCATAAGTTTTTAAGACCACAAATTTCAAAAGTCTTTTTTTCTTAAACTTCGTGCCGAGTCAAACTACCTCATCTATATTGAAACGGAGAGAGTACTATATATAGTCACTAATAGATTGAACTTAGGTCCATAAGACTTTAAAATGTGTTACTAAGATCTGTAATGTGTGGGTCAAAATCCGACTGAGGAGATTCAGCACGAGGAGGTGATTATCGTGAAAATTGTAACTTATCATGGGCAGTTCAGCCGTAGTCGATCAGCGGAGAACAAAACGAGCCTTTGAGTGGTTCACCGGGCCGAGGTCGAGCAGCAAGGACAGAAGTAAAGGCTAGTATAACTTTGGCACTTACAAATGGAATATTCTATTGTATATTCCTTTTGATTGTACCATTTAGGGTTTTTTCGGGAATGTCCCATATAAATAGTAGGAGAGATAAGGAAAAGGGGGGTAATATTCCATTTTGATAAGAACACTGATGGGTTTACAATACCTTAGCTTTATATTTTGAAGATCTAACAAAGTTACTATCAAAGAACCAGATAAGGAACCTGACACACTTGGTACACAACTCAAATCAACGGACTCCGGCTTATGTGAGTTGCTATGACTTCAGAAGATAGAGAATCAACACAGGACCTGATACCCTTGTGTTTCCCTGACAGCAGTACGAAGTCAACTGTCTACAGCTGGAAAGTGACTGCCTGGACTGTATAAAGAAACAGTACAGCACAGTTCTACAGTCACTTCTTATTTGACCTACCAAGTGATTACATCATTCAAATGATGTCATCCATCTTGTATTAACATAAAACATTACAACAAAACATCACTTGAACGCTTGAGAATTCATTCAAGCACTCCAACCGTTTTGCCTGCCAAGCATTCAATTCTCAAGTGCATCAAGAACAAAGAACAACACTACTACGGACCAGTTCTTACAGCAAGTATCTTGTATGTCCTTAGTTGAGTTGTAACTTTGTAATTGTTCTTCATTGTAATTCCTACTTTTCTTATCTAGAAGCGTTAATTAGGAATCCCTTGTAAAACCATAAACCCTTAGTGTTTGTGTCGTGACTAGAGTTATTCATGAGTTGAAGTCTTTGTAATAGGTGTATTGCAAAGTGGCTTGTAATAGGTGTATTACAAGTTAGTAAGGGATTGAGAGTTTAATTCCTAGATTGCATAGGTTGTAATCTAAAGTTGCTCATAGTGAAGTTGAAATCCTACCAGTGTAGGTCATGGTTTTTATCCCCTTGAGCAGTGATTTTTCCACATAAAAACTCCTTGTTCTCTTTACTTACTATTACATTAGCATTCTTAGTAGAAACTCATATAGGACCTGGTATCTATATAGTTTGGTGGACTCATATATTCTATCAATTGGTATCAGAGCGGGTTCTTTCTGTCAGGTTAACACCTAGGAAGGATCCTCATGGCTGCTCCACCAAATTTTGAAGAAGGTCAGTCTATGTATAGGCCACCCAGGTTCAATGGGCAATACTATGGGTGGTGGAAGATAAGAATGCATGATTTTATCATGGCAGAAGATTCTGAGCTGTGGGATGTTATATATGATGGTCCTTATGTCCCAACGAAGAAGTACGGAGATCCTCCAGTGATGATTCCAAAGACCAGAAAGGAATACAACGATGCAGATAGGAAAGCTGTGGAGAAAAAATTTCGTGCCAAGAAAATTTTGGTGTGTGGTATAGGCCCTGATGAATACAACAGGATCACAGCTTGTCAATCCGCCAAGGAAATATGAGAAGCTTTGCAAACAGCACATGAGGGAACCACTCAAGTAAAGCAATCTAAGATTGATATACTCACCACTGAGTATGAGCTCTTAAAGATGAAAGACGATGAATCTATTCAAGACATGCACACAAGATTCACTTCCATCATAAATGAGCTACACTCGCTCGGTGAAATCATTCCTAGGAACAAGCTTGTGAGAAAAATGCTCAGTGTTCTACCTAGTTCGTGGGAGAGTAAAGTGAATGCCATTACTGAGGCAAAGGAACTGCAGGCCCTAACTATAGATGAGCTAGTTGGAAATCTTAAAACTTACGAAATGAAGAAGAAGAAGGACAGTGAAAGAAGAGAACCAAAGAAGGAAAAGAACCCGGTACTCAAAGCTGAAGGCAATGACTCAAGTGAGGAGGACTGTGACATGGCCTACCTAACCAAAAGATTTCAAAAAATGGTCAGAAGGAATGGAGGGATACCAAAGNGGCAGGCTGTGGGCATGCCCATCAATGGAGAATGCTAACATACCATAAGCTTGTCCAAACACACATTAATAGAGGCTAGGATACCAAGGGATCAAGTTTGATTCATGGGCAACAATTTACATATTGCCATGCTCCAAACCATAGCTTAAACACACAAGGGGATGGGGAATAGGGATTCGTAACAGAACAGGCAGGAAAAGAAATCAGCAATGCTGAACTATACAAAAGCAGTAAGTAGACAGGGATAAAAACATTGTTGTGGTGCTGAAATTTAAATCAGAACATACCAGTTTCAAAGAAACAAGTAGAGAAAAGCAGTAAGTCTTGCAAACTTGCCACGATGCAGACAATAAGAGAAAATACTATTGCGTGTAAGTGTGTGTTTAGAGAGACTATGAGTGCGTGTCGTGTTAATGAAAGAGTCGTGCATTTATAGTGTGAAAATCAGGCAGAAATAAGGTAAGAAAACAGTTAAGGAACTGAATATCAATTAAGAATCAATCACACAAAATTTTCTTTAATTAAGGAATTCAGATTCAAACGGTAAAAGTTATTTAAGGAGAGAAATCAAACAAGCATTTTGTGCAAAGTAGGCAATTAGGAGTAAATACATAGAAGTTTATTTTAGGGGCAGAGCTTTGAAATACACGGTTGCATAAATAAGGTAAGAGAAATCAATTAGTAGCCAGTAAATCAAGGATCAGAGATTTTGTAATCACTGGTCCATGAATGAACCAAGTCAGAAAAGTTAAGGAAAGTCAAATAACTTAAATCGAGTCATAGGGAAATCAACAAACAAGGAAAGAAATCAATCAAACTTATGCAGAAGGAAGTCTGAAACTAATCAAAATTTGAAAGCCATTTTAGAGGGGAAGTTCAGCGCATATAAAGAGCATACAAACATGTTAAGAATATGTCGTGTCAATGCAAAATCAGTAGATAATAAACTATAGGAGCATGGTAGTCACATAGGTTAGCAATGTAGAAGAGAAGTAGCATCTAGTAGCATACAAAAGATCCAGTGTAAATGACCTTAGAAAAGTTTTAGTGGAAAATCAGAATTGCTTAAAGAGACAGAGGTTGAGACAAAGAATTTCGAGACTCAGTTGAGAAACAAGTTCAGAACCTTGAAATAGTTAGGGTTTCTGAAATCAGACAGCTTTAAAGATGACGAACAAACATATCACATAGCCAATGTTCTCAAACCCAGATGAACCCCCTAATTTTTAGGGTTTTACCATCAGTCGAGTGCCGAGATGAGAGGGCGAGTAATCAAGAAAGCAAAAGATACTAGTCGAAACAAGTTCAAAGGTCTCAGAAAGGAACTGGGACCTTCGGCATGCTTTTCAGTAACAGAAACTCATGAGAAACAAAGCGAAAAATAATATGCGAAACAACAGTAGAAGAACTGGTAAAAGCAATAAATAAGAACATGGTAGGAAAATCTTAGCAAGAGCACAGTAGGAGCAACATAATAAAAGAACATGGTAGAAGAGATTTAACAAGAACACAGTAGGAGAAACATGGTAGACAACACACAATAGAAGAAGAAAATCAGAGAAACACACAAGAAAATCCGAGAAACATAACTCAAAACCCTAGATAAGAAAATAAAGGTTTTGAAAGCATAACTTTTTTTTATTGAAAAAAAATTATAAAATCGTTTAAAAACTTAGGGAAAGCATAAATCTAGAACAGATCTAAAGAGATCAGAAAAACCTCAAAGCTAGGGTTTTCAGAGGAACCCAAACGGTGAGAAAGGCTTGGATCTAAGCAGAAGGAGTTGAGGCGAGGCTCGAACAGACACTGCTTGCCGGAGCAAGGCCGGAGATGGCCGTTGAACTTGAATCGACAGAGGTCTGGAACAAATCATCGTGGTCAAGTCATGAAAATTTAGTAACCAAATGTGAGGGGCCATATGTGGCTTGATGGGTGGTGAAACCACCATGGATTCAGGTTAGAGGATGGCCGGAGAAGATGAAGGGAACTCATCGGAGAGGAGGGGAAGGGGGAAGGTTCTAGAGAGAACTAGAGGTTAGAGAGAAAGAGACGAGTGAGGCGAATGAGGGGTTTGGGGGGGGGGGTCGTTTGGCTTAACATGCTAAGAACGGATGAGGGCCATTGATCTTTTAGATTAACGGCCAGGATTTAATATGGTTTTGGGTCGGGTAGGGGTAATTGGGGCCTGGGTCGGGTTTTAATTGAAATTGGGCTGAAAATTAGGATCCAATTTGGGGTCAGATTTTAGGCTAAAATTGGAACGAATTGGGCTATTATTTAAATAGCCAATTTTCCCTTTTGAAATTATAAAAAAAGATAGTAAATTGATTTCTCGAAATAAATTGAAAACACCAAAATGATCTATAATACATAATTATCCATTTAAAAATATGAAATCTCATTTTATGAATATGAGACGAATTTAAACCTAAAAATGGCTAATATTGAAATTATGCAATTCTATCCTTAAAAATACCAAATAAATTTGTAAAAAATGTGTAAAAAATAACTTAGCCATATTTTAATATAAGTATAAAATTCCAATAAATGAATTACCAAAATAATTATTTTGGAAATAATCATTGGGTTTTTATGGATGAAAAAGGGGAAAAAATCAGTTTAAAAATCTTAAAGATTATGGGAAAAATAGTAAGATGCTTGGACATACGTATATATGCATATATATGCTATGTTTAAAGATATTTTGCATATAAAAATATACAGGGAAAAATTGGGTATCAACACCCATAACTTCTCTGCCCCCAGAACTCCACAACAAAATGGAGTTGTGGAAAGGAAGAATAGAACTCTTGAAGAAATGGCAAGGACAATGCTGACCAATAGTGGGATAGCGAAGAACTTCTGGGCTGAAGTTGTTAACACTGCCTGCTACTTGGTGAACAGGTGCATGATCGGGTCTCTCTTGAACAAAATCCCCTTTGAGTTACTGAATGGAAGGAAGCCCAAGATGACTCATTTAAGAACATTTGGGTGCAAATCCTACGTTCTCAACAATAGAAAGGATCAGCTTGGAAATTCGATGCCAAAAGTGATGAAGGAATCTTCTTGGGATATTCCTCTCAAAGTAAAGCCTACAAGGTGTACAATAAGAGAACTCAGTGTGTAGAGGAGAGTGTGCATGTAATCTTTGACGAGTCCTATCCTTCCTGTGAGACAAGTAACATGGGTGATCAAGAAGCCAACTGAAGATAATGAAGTTTCTTCAGCTGGAGAGGAACCAGGTGCCACAATCACAACAACTGAAGCTGAAGAAAGAGTGGTTGATGCAGTTCAAGGTACTCCGCAGGTTGCTGAGAGAAGAATGCAGGAGAACCAGTCAGACTTACCAAGCTCCTCTACAAATGAGATTCAAGTGCCCAACTGGAAACACAAAAGCTCCCATCCTCTCGATAACATAATCACCCCTCTAGATTCAGGAGTACAAACCAGATCAAAAGCTAGAAACTCACTTGCCTTCTCAGCCTTTCTTTCCCAAATAGAACCCAAAAACATCAAGGAAGCCCTAAAGGATGCAGACAGGATCACTGCCATGCAAGATGAGTTGCATCAGTTCAAAAGGAACAATGTATGACACCTGGTACCTAGACCCTCAGATAGAACAATCATAGGAACCAGATGGGTATTCAGGAACAAGCTTGATGAACATGGAAACACTACAAGGAACAAGGCTAGGCTAGTAGTTCAAGGATACAATCAAGAAGAAGGAATTGATTATGATTAGACCTTTGCTCCTATCGCTCGCATGGAAGCTATCAGAATCCTCATTGCATTTGCATCCCATATGGAATTCACTCTGTTCCAAATGGATGTTAAAAGTGCATTTCTGAATGGATTCCTCAAGGAAGAAGTCTATGTAAAGCAACCACTAGGTTTTGAATGTCATGAACATCCTAAATATGCGTTTAAATTGGACAAGTCATTGTATGGGTTGAAGCAGGCTCCTCGAGCTTGGTATGATAGATTGTCAAAGTTTCTCTTAGAAAATGGTTTCACAAGAGGAAGAATTGACAACACTTTATTTCTGAAGAAACGAGGGAGGAACCTGCTCATCGTTCAGGTATATGTTGATGATATCATTTTTGGGGCAACAACTGATTCACTGTGTGAAGAATTTGCAAAACTCATGGGAAGTGAGTTTGAGATGAGCATGATGGGTGAGTTGAACTTCTTCTTGGGTCTTCAAGTGAAGCAGTCTATAAAGGGTACATTCATCTGCCACCAGAAATACATCAAGAAGCTTCTGAAGAGGTTTGATATGGAATCATCAAAAGTAATTGATACTCCCATTGCTACTGCTACTCGACTGTACTACCCTTCATGTGATAATTTCAATCTTATTGGGTATGCTGATACTGATAATGTAGGTTATCTTGTGGACAGGAAAAGTACTTCTGGAATGGCTCACTTTCTAGGATCATGTCTCATCTCATGGGGCACAAGGAAGGAAAACTCAATGGCTCTTTCAACAGCTGAAGCAGAATATGTTGATGCAGCTTCCTGCTGTGCTCAGCTCTTATGGATCAAACATCAATTGGAAGATTTTGGTGTGTACACTGAATGTGTGCCTCTTCTATATGACAACACCAGTGCACTCAACATGGCCAAGAACCTGGTTCAACATAAAAGAACCAAGCACATTGATGTGAGACATCATTTTCTTAGAGACAATGTGGAGAAAAGGGCTTATCTGTATGAAATTCTACAGTACAGGAAACCAAATTCCAGACATCTTCACCAAAGCATTGAGCAGAGAACATTTTGAGAGAAATAGGCTGGAGCTGGGGCTAATAAAGCCTAAATGAGAACCTGATTCCCATCAGTTGGCTATGAAAGTCACTTTCAGGTAACATTAGCTAAAGTGTTTGCCGGCTAAGTCTAACTCACTTCAATACCATTGCAGGTAGACACGCTTGATGATTATAGAAGTTGTAGATGCACTGCATGGATGGTAAAAGAGGATTGAAAATTTCAAAGATAGGTCAAGAACCTGGTTTTTGTACCACAGGTTAGTAGTCTTGTGCCTTTCCATACATATCTCAAAAGGATGCAAAAAATTGAGTGCCATGTTATCAACCTTTTTCAGAAATTGTATGTCACGTCTTTTCATTTCAAATCCTTTCATCTCCCTCTAAAATGTTACAACCCCTACCCCCCCCCCCCACCCACAC
Source organism: Nicotiana attenuata (assembly GCF_001879085.1). Classification (NCBI taxonomy): domain Eukaryota; kingdom Viridiplantae; phylum Streptophyta; class Magnoliopsida; order Solanales; family Solanaceae; genus Nicotiana; species Nicotiana attenuata. The sequence goes on from NW_017670358.1 coordinate 850,864, forward strand.
ACACACAACTACCGCAGTTTCAGAACCGGTTTCTCTCTCTCCCTCATAATTATCTCTTCTCCCATTAAAACCCTCTCTTCTTTTTGAGTGATCATATCCTTCTCTTCATTCTCTTTCCAGAACTCTCAATTTCATCTCTGTCATGGCTAAAAATTAACCAATAATCCCCTCTTTGTTTGATAAAACCCCAAAGAAAACCCTTGATTCTTCCGCCTCTGATGAACCATCTCTTACCATCCCTGTCTCAACCACTACTGCTGAAGACACTTCCAAACCAGATTTTCATACACCCTCTAGTTCTCATGCGACTCTTTCAGACCTCTCTCTCACTCCAAATGTTGAGAACTCAGAAACCCCAAAATTCGATAATCTTTCATCTCTATCGCCTAAGATTCTCACTGACCAAAGCAAACATGGAGAACAGAGTAAAGTTCCGCAAGTAGAGGTCTTAGAGGTTGGTATTGATCAGTCTACAGTTTTTCATGCTTCTGAGTTTGTGGAACCCATGGAGTCTCAAAAGAAAGAGGTCGTAGAAAACATATTGGCCATATCTGCTGATGGAATAGTGTATGGGGTGATCTCTTCTGTGCTTGAGTCTTAGAGAAAAGAGGCACAGTTGTTAGAGGAAGCAGGAGCTGTGGTGCTCTTTGAACATTGTACACCAGCAGAGACTACTGGGATCCCTCTTGAAGGACCTGACCCTTTTCTTGAGGAAACGGGTCAAGGATCCTCTTCCTAGGTAAGTCTTGACCGTACTCCTTCTCCACACTTTGATGTTGAGCCATTGGAAATTTTGGCTCCTGGTATGCAATCCAGTGATGAAGAGGATCAAGATGATGTTGCCCTAGATGCATTCATTGCCAAGAGGAGAGCAGTAACCACTCCTGAGCCTTCTCTTAAGCGACATACTACTAGGTTACAAGCAAAAGAGGCTTTTGAGTCTATCCTGCAAAAGAGTAAAATGAGTAACAAGAAGAAGAAAAAGAGGCTGGTGAAAAATGGGGAGGTTGTGGGTGACAAAAACATTCCTGTGGTGGAAGTAGATGAGGAAGCAGCAGAGGAACCAAGTTCCTTGGAGAAAAGGTCTCAGAAGAAGAAGCAAGAGGAAGGTTTTGCTACGCCAAGTTCAAAATCAGTGAAAAGTGATGGAAAGTTGAAACAAGTTGTGAGTGAACAGTCTTTGTCTGATGAGGATGTGTTAGTAAAGTCAAGTGCAACGAGAAAATCGAGTGTGAAGTCGTGAAAAAGGAAGGTGGAAACTGTGAGGGAACCTAATTCTACGAAGCGAGTGAAGAGTGAGAGTTTGTCTGCTAAAGAACGACTGAGGAACCAAAAAGTCTTGTGGGGTCGCACTTTTGACCCAGAGATCTCTGAAATGGCCGGAATGAGACAAATAATTGACATGGTTGTGTTTCAATAGTGGGGACATCTATTCAAGGTGGATGTGCCCAAAGTCTATGAGGATGAGGTCCAAAGTTTCTATGCAGACCTCTTTTCTGTTGACACTGATCATATCTGTGCTTTGGTTAATGGAGTGGATATTGTGTTGGATGCTGCTCTACTTGGGGACATTCTTAAGGTCCATGCTGATGGTATGTCTTCTGTGAAGAATATGTGTGGGTCAAATTTCATAAATGTTATTGTGAAAGAAGGTGCAGTCCAGCGAGGGTAACGGGTTGACAAGAAAGCTCTGCTTCCATATATAAGTTATTGTTTGAGCTGGTGAACAAGGTTCTTCTACCCCGTGCTGAGAGAAGGTCCATTACTTCCAAGTCTGACTTGCATCTAATGGAAGCACCGGATGGGTTTAAAGCTGTAACTTGCCTGCCATCATGATTGAGCACATGTAGAAGCTGGCAACTTTCAAGGATGGAAACCACGGTCTTCCATATGGATTTCTTCTCACGTCCGTCTTCAAGTACTTCAAAGTGCCCTTGGGACAGTCTAAGGTAGGGACCAAGAAACAGACCTTCTCTCACACTACTTTGGAGGAATGCGAATGTATTGAAAAGAATGGAGGGGTAGGCAGCACTTCGACATTCTCTCAGCTCATTAATGCTCAAAACAGTGCTACTGAGGAGATTCGCAAGTTGAAGGCAAGGAATGCCATACTGGAAAGTCAGCAGGACCAAAGGGCCCCAGGGTCAAATGAGGAGATAGCTCGCTTGACCAAAGAAAATGCTGATCTCAGACAACAAGTGGAGAACCTGAAGGAGAAACTGCTCACCGAGCAAATGTCGACGAATGCCCGAATAGATCTAGTTCTCAACACCCTTTCTGCAACCTCTAAGCCCTCTCCTCCTAGTGTCCCTTAGGCAACCCTTCAGTGACCAGTTTCTGGATTATTCTGTTTTTGTTTTGATGACTTTGGCAGTTGTTTTTGTTTCTTTTTGAGTGTGGATGGGATTTACTTGTACTGCTCCCGCTGATAACAGTCTAATTTCTACTTTTGCTGTATAGCAAAAGGCATATGTTTTATAAAAACTATCCTCTTTTGTTGTTTAATGCTTATGTCTCTCTGTTTCTTTTTTCTATGATGTTGTGTGCACATATGTGGCATGAGTTAGCTAGGCTAGACTTCTTTATGCTCATTGCTTGCTTGTGTATTTTTAATGATGCCAAAAGGGGGAAGTATAATAGAAACAAGGATCTAATTAAGGGGGAAGCATAGAGTCAGGGGGGAACTTGTGAGGTTCCTCTGTTACTTCATCTGGTTGATTTTGCTCTAAACATGTGTTATCAATTTCTACGTTTGTCATCATCAAAAAGGGGGAAATCGATGGGTTTACAATACCTTAACTTTATGTTTTGATGATCTAATAAACTTACTGTCAAAGAACCAGATAAGGAACCTGACACATTTGGAACACAACTCAAATCAACGGACTCCAGCTTATGAGAGTTGTTATTACTTCAGAAGATAGATAATCACCACAGGGACCTGATACCCTTGTGTTTCCCTGACAGCAGTACGAAGTCAATTGTCCACAGCTGGAAAGTGACTGCCTGCACTGTACACAGAAACAGTACAGCACAGTTCTGCAGTCACTTCTTATTTGACCTACCAAGTGATTACATCATTCAAGTGATGTCATCCATATTAACATAAAACATTACATAAAAACATCACTTGAACACTTGAGAATTCATTCAAGCACTCCAACTGTTTTGCCTGCCAAGCATTCAATTCTCAAGTGCATCAAGAACAAAGAGCAACACTAATACGGAACAGTTCCTACAGCAAGTATCTTGTATGTCCTTAGTTGAGTTTCATTGTAATTCCTACTTTGCTTATCTAGAAGCATTACTTAGGAACCCCTTGCAAAACCATAAACCCTTAGTGTTTGTGTCGTGACTAGAGTTAGTCATGAGTTGAAGTCTTTGTAATAGGTGTATTGCAAAGTGGCTTGTAATAGGTGTATTACAAGTTAGTGAGGGATTAAGAGTTAAATTCCTAGATTGCATAGGTTGTAATCTAAAGTTGCTCATAGTGAAGTTGAAATCGTACCAGTGTAGGTCGTGGTTTTTTATCTCCTTGAGCAGGGATTTTTCCACGTAAAAACTCCCCGTTCTCTTTACTTACTGTTACATTAGCATTCTCAGTGGAAACTCATATAGGACCTGGTCTCTATATAGTTTGGTGGACTCATATATTCTATCAAACACTCTTGAAAAGCAAGCTCTCTAGACAAATACATAGAACACGTTTCTCATAAAGATTCGATCCATATATATTCAATCCATTATCATTTCCACCATATCTGAGAAAGTGTATAATATTCCTTTATATCCTTGTCATTCATCATTGTCAGAAGATGGAATCATTCATCTCTTTCATTATTGGGTGAATCTCCTCCTTATTTACATTTGGTGCCATTTGTTGTTATTTACTACTTGTCTTCGTCACATTAATAACAGCCACATTTATTATGTTTTCCATTAAATATACTTCAACGTGGTCCCACACTATCCATACAATCTGATTTTTAGATCTAGAGATATTAACTTCGACTAGGATTAATCCCTTATACTTTACTTAATTAGTTTAACAAAGAGTTTCATACTTTTTGGTCAAACAGTTTGGCGCCGTCTGCGGGAATTTTCTAGTTAAAATATTAGTTTCTTCTAGATCTAAAAAAAATAAAAAATATAACTACACTTGTTTACACAAATCTATATGGCAGGCAACGGAGAGGAAAAGAGGAAAGCAATAGCCTACCTCACCACCAACCTCCTTCACACCATCAACAAAGTCAATGAAACGGAGGGTGAAGACATAATACCAATTACCTCTCCCAGGTGAAAACAGCTCGCCCCCTCCTCACGGCAGCATCACAACTTCACACGGTAAGGGGGCCTCTACGTCCACAATGGAAGAAGCACCACCAGTAGTGAAAAAGCTACTGCGTTGGCATGCCCTACCAAATGAAAAGGAAGTCGCAGGAGCAAGTTAAGAGTTAGAATTCCCCGACTCCGTTCCTATTTATTAGCCTTCTTTCTACTTCAACATCAACTTCGTTAGTGGAGGCATGGTTGACAAATAAGTTGACCAGCATTCTCCACAAGCCCGATCAAAGGCTGAACCGAGAAGATGCAAGAGTTGGCATTACGTCAGCGACAGACGAGAAACATGCCCCCCCCCCCTTAACAGGCATTACTCACAATGTTAGTGATGCAGGTAACGACACCCTCACAGCCATTCTGAGGAAAATGGAGGAGATGGAGAACGAGAACAAAATGCTCCGTGACCAAATAAAAGAACATCAAGAAAGGGTAGATAAAATATCGAGTTCCCCAAAAATCCTACCGAGTAAGAGAGGGACTAAGGGACTTTCTCGCTCGATTTAACCGAGTAAGGATGGCCTTACCAAATGTATCATAAGGAATGGCCGTGGCAGCCTTTGAAAATGGGCTGAACAGAAGCAATTCGAGGGCGACCAGAAAGCTGCTAAGCTGCCTCATGAAATATCCCCCGGCCACTTAGGAAGAAATACACAATGCCTATTGCGCCGAAGTCCGAGCCGACGAAGATGATTTGAATGGGCCAACCCAACGGCTAACTTCGGTACGAGCCGAGTCCAGAAAGGACCGGAGACACGACAACAGGAGAGATATAGCATGACCCCGACCTAATTGGGAAAGACATCAGCCCTACGTCAGAGGCACCTCATGCCGCCCCCTCGCCATGATGAAGACCCACGCAGGCCACGAACAGGAACTCACCAAAGTGAGAGTGGTATGACCCCTTATTATCCGCTTGCAACTTCTGTGTTTCCCCTTGAAAAATAGTCTATGCACTAGAGAAGCTCAGCCCAAAAGTGAAATGGCCGCAGAAGATGAGATCGGACTCGAGCACCAAAAAGTCAAATGCCCTCTGTGAATTCCACCAGGAGAGGGGTCACAAAATCGAAGAGTGTATTGCCTTAAGACAAGACGTCATGAACACGCTTCACCAAGGGCACCGGAAAGAGCTAATGAGCGACCGAGGGAGACCCAACTTCGCCTGTGGACGTGAACAGCACCAGGAACCACCCAAACCACCCTCCCCAGCTCAAACCATTCAAATGTTCATCGGAGGGGGTGACGACGCATCAATCAACAGTGTAAAGTTCACCACCACCCACAAACTCAAACAGTCGATCACTCATGAACGGTATGACAAACTCGAAGAAAGTATCATCTTCGATAAGTCGGGTACCACGATTTGGTCTTTCCTCACTATGACGCCTTTGTCATTACTTTACGTATCTTAGATACTGATGTAAAACGTATTAATGGTCGATGAAGAGAGCGGCACGTGCAACATCTACCCTCGAGTTCTCACATAAATGGAGCTCGAGGATAGGATAGTGCCACGTTGCATCACACTGACAGGTTTTAATAATGCAGTTAAGCGAACGTCCGAAAAAATCACACTGCCCGTCCTGGCCGACGGCGTCACTTCGGAGACCACGTTCCACATCATGGACCAGGATACGGCGTACAACGCCATCATAGGTCGACCCTGGATCCACGCCATGAAAGCTGTCCCCTCCAACTTATATCAAGTCATCAAATTTCCCACCCCTTAGGGGGTATTCAGCACTAGGGAGAACAACGCAATGCCCAGGAATGCTACCTCATCGCCCAAGACTGCACACACACCAAACAGTTAAACACTAAAGCTAAAAAAGCATAGAAATCAACAGGGTCGAGGTCGAGCGAGGATGAGAAGGATGTGATCAAAGATCCCGAAGTCGTAAAAGCTACAAGATCTATCATAGAAGACCTCGATCCCGTCCAACTCGATGATAATGACCGCAGAAAGAAAGCTTTCATCGGCCACAAGCTCCAAGAACTAGGTAAATTCCGTCGATTCTTAAAAGATAACGTAGACGTGTTTGCTTTTTCCCATGCAGACATGCCAGGTATCCCAAAGGAGATAGAAACACACAAGCTGAACGTTGACCCATTCCACCCCCCCCCCCCCCGGTGAGACAAATCAGGCAGAAATTCAATGCCGCCATAAAAGATGCGATCCGCTAAGAGGTAGAGAAGTTGTTGGAAAACGGCTCCATCAGAGAATCGAGATATCCTCAACGGCTCACCAATGTGGTCGTGGTGAAAAAGAAGAAGGGAAAGTGGCGGATGTGCGTGGACTTCACAGACTTAAACAAAGCCTGGTCGAAAGATTCGTTTCCACTTCCTCATATCGACCAACTCATTGACGTAACGGCCGGGCACGAGCTGCTCAGCTTCCTAGACGCATCCCCGGGCAATAATCAGATCCTCATGGAAGAGGAAGACCAGGAAAAGACCACCTTCATCACTCATCAGGGAACGTACTGCTACAGAGTGATGCCTTTTGGACTGAAAAATGTGGGGGCAATGTCTCAGAGGTTGGTGACGACAATGTTCTAAGAACAGCTCGACAAAACAATGGAAGTCTATATCGACGACATGTTGGTCAAGTCGAAAAGGAAGGAGGATCAGATCAACCTCCTGAAAGAGGCATTCGACATACTCAGACGGTACGATATGAAATTTAACCCCGAGAAGTGCGCCTTCGGAGTAACCTTAGGAAAGTTCCCTGGTTTCTTGGTATCACAACGAGGGATCGAGCTCAACCCCGATCAAAGCTATTGAAGGAATACCAGAGAACCTGACTAGCAAGAAATAAGTACAAAAGCTGACCGGCCGCATAGCCGCCCTTCGAGGTTCATCTCACGATCCTCCGATAGATGCCATAATTTTTTGCTGTACTTAAGAAAGATAATGGACTCCAATGGAACTCCAAGTGCATAGAAGCATTGAAAGAATTGAAGGCTTACCTATCCTCTCCTCCACTACTCGCCAAGGCAGAACCTGGTGAGCGTCTCCTCGTCTATCTGGCCGTATTTGATGTGGCTGTAAGTGCGGTCCTGGTCTAAGAAAATAAAGGTACGCTATCTCCCATTTATTATATTAGTAAAACTCTGGTCGATGCCGAGACGAGGTATCCCCACCTCGAGAAGTTGGCCCTGGCTTTGGTCGTAGCTTCACGAAAGCTTGGACCCTATTTCCAGAGCCACCCCATCTCGGTAGTAACGACCTTTCCCTTGAGGAGTATTCTGCACAAACCTGAGCTGTCGGGTAGATTGGCCAAATGGGCCATAAAATTGAGCGAGCACGATATAACCTATCGGCCGTGAATGGCCATAAAGTCGCAAGTGCTCGCCGACTTTGTCGCCAACTTCAGCACAAATATAATGCCTGAAGTCAAAAAAGAAGTCGCCCATACTTCCCCCAAAACATACGACCTATGGATGTGTATACAGATGGCGCCTCTAACGCGTCGCGATCGGGACTAGGACTCGTGCTCGAGGTCCCAACAGGCGAAGTAATTCGTTAGTCCATAAGATGCCCAGATATGACTAACAAAAAAGCCAAGTACGAAGCCGTGATTGCAGGTCTAAATCTAGCACTCATGTACGGAGCAAAGCGAATCGTCCTATGGTGCGACTCTCAGCTCGTCGTCAATCAAGTCACAGGGACTTTCCAAATCAAGGAACAAAGACAAAAAAATACCAGGCCGAGATCTGCATGATGTTACCCGAGTTTGATGAATGCCAACTCAACCAAATCCCTCAAGCACAAAATATCGAAGCAGACGGCCTTGCCAAACTGGTAGCGGCCACTAAAAGCATAAACGGAGAAGGGAACATGGTCACTCTCCTCAACTCATTGATCGATCAAATCGAGGTACGAACCATAAACTTAACTTTGGACTGGTGCAATCGTATTGTCACATATTTGCAGGATAGAGTGCTCCTAGACGATAAAAAAGAAGCCAAAAAGCTTCAAATGCAGGCGGCCAAGTACAACGTCATCAATAACGACTTGTACAAAAGAACGTATGGCGGCCCCCTAGAAAAAAGCTTAGGCCCAAACCAGACACGGCGCGTCCTCGAGGAAGTTCACGAAGGTCACTGCGGAGCTCATACCGGCAATCGAGCTCTCGTTAGATGCCTCATACGAGCAGGCTACTACTGGACCATAATGAAAAAAGAGGCCGCCGACTTCGTAAAGAAATGCGAGCAATGACAAAAATATGCCCCCATGATCCACCAAGCGGGCGAGCACCTCCACTCAGTCACCTCGCCCTTGTGTTTCATCAAATGGGGAATAGACATCGTCAGACCCTCCTAGCGGGACGAGGTAATGTACACTTTCTTTTGGTTTTAACTGATTACTTTTCCAAGCGGGTAGAAGCAGGTGCATTTTCCCAAATACGCAAGCAAGAAGTGATCACCTTCGTATGGAGGAATATTGTGTGCCGTTTCGGCCTTCCCAGTGCTATGGGCATACCGCACAATGCCGAAAACAAGTACAGGAGAAACACCGTACTCACTGGTCTATGGGACTGATGTCGTAATACCAGTCGAGTTTGGAGAACCAAGTCTAAGGTACTCACACGAGAGCGGGCCGAGAAACAATGAAAGCAGGAGGCAAGACCTCGACGAGGCTGAAGAACGAAGAGATATGGCTTACATAAGAATGGTCGCTTAGAAGCAACAGGCAGAGCGATACTACAACAAAAAGGCCAAGATCAAACTGCCCAAAGTCGGACACTACGTACTCAAAGACAAAACATAGGCAAGCAAGGACCCACGAGAAGGAAAGATAGGAAGTAATTGGGGTGGCCCATACAAAATCACGGCGGCAGTAAGTAAACTATTGGATTTTCTCGGGGAGGTTTTTAATGAGGCTACAAGGAGGACATTTCGATGTTTAAGGCTCGAGCAGGTGAGATTACAAGTTGGCAAGTCCATTGTTCGACCCCTCGAATACTTCTCCGGGCTGAACAATAAAAGGAATAGATAGACTGGGACTGGAATACCAGCCCGAAAAATGTGTAAGCTTCTCCAATGTATATATGTAAGCAAATTATAAAAGCACATGATATTCGCCTATGCCTCAACCAAGTTTTAACTCTGCACCAACCAATGCACTCACATTCGACCTCATTCAATTCAACTAAGTGTCAACATTCGACTCGCTCGAATCGACTCATACTCGACCTCGTTCGAATCAACTGCGAGTCAACATTCGACCTCGCTCGAATCGATCATATTCGACCTCGTTCGAATCAACTAAGAGTCAACATTCGACCTCACTCGAATCGACTCACATTCGACCTCGTTCGAATCGACTCACATTCGACTTCGTTCGAATTAATCGAGAGTAACATTCGACCTCGCTCGAATTAACTTATATTCGATTTTGTTCGAATCAACTAAGAGTCAACATTCGACCTCGCTCGAAACGACTCATATTCGATTTCGCTCGAATTAATCAAGAGTAACATTCGTCCTCGCTCGAATCAACTTACACTCACCTCGTTCGAATTAACTATGAGTCAACATTCGACCTCACTCGAATCAACTCACATTTGACCTCGTTCGAATTAACTACGAGTCAACACTCGACCTTGCTCGAATCAACCCACATTCGACCGCGTTCGAATTAATTGACGCACATCCGACATAGTTCGAATTAGTTAAGAGTGATATTCGACCTCGCACAAATTCAACTTACATTCTCCCTAACTCGAACTTGATTCACAGAATAACCTCATTCGAGTCAATTACGGCAACATTCGACTTCACGCGAAGTAATCAAACACTTGATCAAAACCAAGCTAACGCCTACCAACACAATTCTTTCAATTAAGGCAATCATTTGAGGAAAATATTCAAAGGAAAAAACAAGAGACTCGGAAATAAACAGCAAAAGTAGCATTCCAAAAGGTATCTTACAAGGGCTGAACAGACGCCCACAAAAATAAAAATAACGATTACAAAACTACTACTCGGCAACATCGCCCCCAGCATCGTCACCACCATTGCCCTCGCCATCGGAGTATTCGTCATCATACCAGGCACCTGACTCAAGCCCGTCCAAATCATTTTCACCATCATCGGCCCCGGGTAGCAGGATTGTAACCACAAGGGACCCGAGCTGAGAGCGCCTTAGCACGAACGTCTTCAAACTCGGCCTCAGAAACCCTCCCTACCGTCATCAAGCGCTTGAATATGTCTGGTTGAGCCTCGGCATGAATCCACTTCTCGTGCAAATCCCTTGGAACATCAAGATAAGTGGAAGCACGAGATGAAGACGGTTGAGCCAAGTAGTTGCGTCTTCTCGGCCTCAAGAACGGCGATCTGCTCATTTAGGTCCGCAATCTCTTTCTCAAAAACACCAATCTGTTCATCGAACCTCGCCTCCCTGAGCGGGGCCGTTTCCGCATTATTTGCCCGCTCAAACCTGAGGACACGGAGTGTATCCTCTAATGCCGCCACCTTTGCCAAAGCCGCTACCCTGGCCACCACAATCATCTCCAACTCTGCCACTCTCTCGATCAACTCATCACTTAAGCCATTAGCTCTGATCGAGCTCTGCTCAAGCTCGGTCCGCAGGGACACCTCTTGATCTCAAAGGTCGACACACTCAGCCACGACTCCCTTACTCACCTCGAGTTTGTCATCCTTGGCTCTAAGCACTCCCTCGAGCTCACTGCATCTGTCGATGACCCTCACGAGCTCATCGTCCTTCTTCCCCAACTCATCTCTAAGGGACTGGAAATTACCGTCCACGCTGAACCGGGCACGCATCTCACAGTACTTGTCACGATACTTGCGATACTTCAAAACCATTTTTTAGAAAACAATCTTCTGCTTCTCCTCTCGGCGGTCGCTCTCGATATCCAAAATGAGAGTCTAAGGGAAAAAGGAAGAGCCAAAAAGTCAGTAAAAATAGAAAGGAGAAAGGACGCAAGGTACAAAAACAAAAAACAAGAATACACTCACCCTCAAAGCCATTCCGGATATGCCTAACGACAGATCGGCATCCTCAAATGACCGCAGAGTCCTTTTCTCGGCACCAGCGCAAAGAGGGACCAAAGAAAGGACCACGCTCTCTGTGTTCGTCAACAGGTCGCAGTCCAAGGGGATGACTATAGAACAAGTAGATCCATCCGTTCTCACCTCGACCCCGGGTAAACCGCTCATCGAACATCTTTTCCTCTTCGAGGTCGACGTCGGAGCCTAAATCGTAGTCATCTACAGCCACACCTTTCTCCCTTTCCTCGACAGAGGAAGGAACGTCAGCCCGCCCTGACGTCGATGGATCACTCCTCGAAACTACCTCCACTGCCTCTGATTGCCCTCCTCCTTCCACGGCGACCTCTGACAAAGGAGTAATATCCAAATCAGAAGGGGACACCGTCTCTGCGTCCAAAACTACGCCACTCTCGCGCGCGACCGTGGCCGGCTCGGGATCGCCCCCTGTTGGTTCTTCGTTCCCTACTGCCTCACCCCCGACCTCTACTCTCCGCCTTTTTAGCGGAACTGCTTCCCCCTTGCTCATCTACGACTCGTCCACTAAGTGCAATGGTGGAGAAGTAGGAGTATTCGTAGATGGGACAGCCGTCCGACGACCAGGCCTACGCAAGGTTGAGGCCGGAGAAGAAGAAGCAGTTTGTGCAGACTCGCCTACAGTCACAGCGAGTGAAGACCCGATCGAGGTACCCAATAGACGGAAAGCAGGGGTGGGAGCCTTTGCTTTCCTCGAAACTCTCCGCCCTAACAATAAAGAAAAACCACGTAAGTAAAAAAGAAGACGGTATTAAGGTCGAAGTGACTGGAGATCGAAAATTTGACTTACCGATCGAAAAAGGTTTACGTCCAAACTTCTTGTTGAACGACGACCATTCACGAATTCCACCGTATGGGGCAAAATTTGAGCCACCCAGTCGGGAATATCGACGACCAACGTAGGAGGATCCTTCTCGGCTACACAAAAAGAAAGAAAAATGATCAAGTCACCGAAGTGAGAACAAACAATCAGTTAGCAAACACTTACGGGCGATGTTCCACTCCTCAGAGAATCTACTGGGGTTCGCCACCATGTGCTCGGTTTTGATGTAGAAAAACCTGACCAAAAATTGATGATTCCTCTTATCGTCCATTTTCACCACCAGTCCCTTGGTCCCACGATGGCGGAGATGTATCATCGTACCCCTGTGGAAGCTTGGCGTGAAAAGATGCAGCGGATGGCGGATGGAAATCCCACGGTCAGCCAGCTCCGCGTACTTCATCAACATGAGAAAGAGTTTGTAAATATAAGGGAGAGTTGGGCCGGACAAATGCCATAATAGCGACAGAACTCCTCCCCCAACGGGGGAAGAGGTAGAGAATAGCACACTTGGAACGGATACGCGTAAAACGCGCAATACCCAGGGCGATGAATCTGGATCCGTCGTTCCCCGCTGGGACCAGATCGATGTGAGCAGGAATGTTGTACTTATCCCAAAGAATAACTAGATGGGCTTCTTCCATCTCGAATATCACAGGCTCGGGTTCGTCCACAGGTGACTTTAAGAAGTCCAACCTGGAGCTCGAATTACAGCGAGTGATTTCCTCCACAGTTGGGAAGCTCTCATCCTCTACAACAACGTCTTCCCCTTCATCACAAGAAGGCATGACCACTGACAACGGAACTGGGTCAGAAGTCCCCTCGGGGTTGGAAGATGCACTAGCCATCTTTTGTTATACATGTGTGAAGGAATTGTAAGTGCAGAAGTGATAATGGTAGAAGTTACTGAAAAGAGGAATGCAGAAAGAAGAAGAAGGGAAGAAGTTATGCAGGTTCAAAAGAATGGAAATTGTAAAGTTTCCTTCAAAGGGCTTCCCCCCTTTATTGATAGAGAAACTAGCGCACAGATCGAGAAAAATAACTGTCAAATGCACTGGGATAGAAACGAGAGGGACACAGAAAACGATGCAACACATCGGGAAGAGTTGTAGTGATGACGCATGGGGTTGTGACGTCATTTCTAAGCCAACGTCATTAAGCGTGGCTCTCAAAATTACCACATCATCAGCGGCCGCAATTCTCACTACTCGACTTCCCCATCCGAATCTCTCGAACTGTGACCAACGAAGTCCGTTCATTGAGGTCGACCAAAAGACGATCTTGATAAGCGGAGGGACTAACTGTATGGGTCAAAATCCAACCGAGGAGATTCAGCACGAGGAGGTGATTATCATGAAAATTGTAACTTATTATGGGCAGTTCGGCCGAGGTCGATCAGTGGAGAACAAAACGAGTCGTTGAGTGGTTCATCAGGGCCGAGGTCGAGCAGCAAGGGACAGAAGTAATGGCTAGTACAGCTTTGCAACTTACAAATGGAATATTCTATTGGATGTTCCTTTTTATTGTACCTTTTAGGGTTTTTTTGGGAATGTCCCATATAAATAGTAGGAGAGATAAGGAAAAGGGGGGTAATATTCCATTTTTATAAGAACACTCTTGAAAAGAAAGCTCTCTAGACAAATACAAAGAACAAGTTTCTAATAAAGATTCGATCCATATATATTCAATACATTGTCATTTCCACCAGATCCGAGAAAGTATATAATATTCCCTCATATCCTTGTCATTCATCATTATCAGAAGAACAAATCATTCACCTCTTTCATTGTTGGGTGAATCTTCCTCCTTATTTACATTTGGTGTCATTTGTTGTTATTTACTTCTTGTCTTCATCACATTAATAACAGCCATATTTATTATGTTTTGCATTAAATCTACTTCAACGTTGTCCAACACTATCCATACAATCAGATTTTTAGATCTAGAGATATTGTCATTGACTAGGATTAATCCCTTAAACTTTTACTTAATTAATTTAACAAAGAGTTTCATACTTTTTGGTCAAATAATAACCTGCTTCCTTGTATAGCATCTCTTAAGTGGTTCACTAAGTTAATTTCAAACATAATTTAACACAAAGACAAAGATTAAACTGTGAAATAAAAAATCAACCATATTTTTACTCCATAGCGCTTGTTTGTGGAACTAACAAAATAGAAGAGTGTTTCTATACATGACGAGCAGACATCTTGAACAATGTATACGGGTGAAATCGGGGCTAACGCATACCATGATTTTCTGGTGGGTCAAACGAAGCAAGGATATGACTACATGGGATCGGAATCCGAGCTGGGAAATTAATGTACCGAAGTCCTAATGGAGTGCTCATCACCGAGTCTGATAAGACAACATTCCCCGAACCTAGAACGAGCTCCGAGACCTCACAAAGCATGTCAATAGTTGCACACGACTAACAGAGGATCGTGATATCGCACCCCACTAGATATCACGGTGCGAATCTCATCCGATGTCGGTAGCGGATCAGTAATTGACGGATAGGAGAATTTTTACCTTTTTTAGAATTCTACTAGGGATGAAACTCTCCTACTATATAATGGGAAGCTTTTTATTCAATAGGACACATTGTAACATGAAATCCAAGAAATACAAGTTCATTTATCTGCTTTCTAGACATTACAAAGTTCTTATTTTAGTGTTGTTCTTTATACACGATTGGCTCCGAGTTAAGGGTCCGATCGAGGGCAAAACTAATGTTCATCTTAAATCTGAGCCCGCCATTAAAGTCACAACTGGTTTGATCATTCCTTATTGTCTTTAACTTGTTTATCTGATATTCTAAATTATATGTGTTGAATCAATCTACATATCCTTAAAACCGCGTATAAATTCAATTGTTATCCGTTTTAAGGGTAAACAATTTGGCGTCCACCATGGGGCTAAGGGTAATAGTGGTGGTTTGTTACAAATCTCCATAACACACTCTATTTTACACTTGTTCTTTAAGGTCTCAATTTTAGGTTAGCTTAAAAATGTCAAATTCTAAGTCTGCTCACTTTAACATTGAGGCTGAGTCTGGCCATCATGGCAAAAATAACAATTTGATGCCTAGCAATGAAGTGCCCCTTGTTGATCCCAACAGAGTCCTAGTTGTCGACCGAGTCGATGCTAACTCGCAGGTGGCCACGACGCCAACCTACCAACCGATCCCGAGAACAGCATTAGTGGAAGAGCCCGACCAACGGCTCGAGGAGCGCCCGGAGGCGAAGGCGACTGGGTTAGCATACGGTTAATCTTCAAAATATTGCAGGTTCAACAGGCACCAAAAGCGTAGATACAAAACCAAGGTCGCGCTGTTAGCAGAGTTGATCCCGAACCGACCGGGGAAAACACCCAAAGAAATAAACAGATTACCGAAAGACCGGGTGAGGTTGATTCCGGGGTCAGTCCCAAAGTAATGAAAATGATAGAATCATTAACGAAATGGGTGAAATCAGGTGAAAATAAAATTGAGACAAACGACAAGAAGGTAGAGACATATAATTCTAGGATCGATCAAATCCCGGGAGCACCCCCAATATTGAAAGGACTGGATTCCAAGAAATTTGTCCAAAATCTTTTCCCTTCGAGCGCAGCACCAAAGCCAATCTCAAATAGGTTTCGCACGCCCGATATTCTAAAATATAATGGAACCACGAATCCGAACGAGTATGTGACCTCCTACACATGCGCCATCAAAGGCAACGACTTGGAAGACGATTATATCGAGTCGGTGTTACTAAAGAAGTTCGAGGAAACTCTGCCAAAAAGAGCAATGATATGGTACCACAACTTACCCCCAAATTCCATTGACTCATTCGCTATGATTGCATATGCTTTTGTGAAGGCTCATGCAGGGGCCATCAAGGTCGTGACCAAAAAATCGGACCTTTTCAAGGTTAAGCAAATGGAACGGATTGACTTGCTTCCGGTTGCGGATGATTGAGCCGTTCAGGCATTCACTCAAGGACTTAACCCCCGGAACTCCTTAGCTTCGCAACAGCTAAAACAAAATTTGGTAGAGTACCTGGCAGTAACTTGGGCCGATGTCCACAACAGGTACCAGTCAAAAATCAGAGTCGAGGACGACCAACTCGGAGCCCCTTCTGGGTCCATGTATCCTATTAGAACCGATAACAAGTCTTAGAGAGTCGTCGATCATGAATCGAGGCCGGTCCGAGATCGATATCAACTATACGGCAGATCGAAGGAAAAATGGGTCCGGGCACAACTCCACAAGAAACAAAAAGAGAAGCGATCGAGGGACCAATAGCCAAGGTCTGATAAGTAAAAATGGTTGCGATAGGCCGCTCGGAGGAAGGAAAGCACCAAGATTATCGGAGTATAACTTCAACGTTGATGCAGCCAGCACGTATCAGCCATTGGGCGCATCAAGAAAATTCGTGGCCTCGATCATTGCATCTGACCCTACCTAGAGAGATCCTAACCTGATGTGTAAGTATCACGGCAATGATGGCCAGAGGATCGAGGACTACCGACAATTGAAAGAAGAAGTTTCTTGGATGTTTAATAACGAGCACCTCTGAGAATTTTTGAGTGATCGAGCCAAAAATCACTTCAGGAAAAGGGACTCCAACAGAACATACTGAATAAGAAGAACCTCGGCACGTCATCAACATGATCATTGGAGGGGTCAATGTACCTCAAGGGCTGATGATAAAATGCATTTTAAAGTATCCATCACTAGGGAAAAGCGAACCCGAGATTACATCCCGGAGGGAACCATTTCGTTCAGCGACCAGGATGCCGAGGGTATCATACAGCCTCATAATCATGCACTGGTAATATCCGTACTAATCAATAAATCTCAAGTTAGATGTGTGTTGATTGATCCAGGTAGCTCGGCTAACATCGACAGATCGAGGGTCGTAGAGTAGTTGGGGTTGCAAGACCAAATAATGCAAGCGGTTCGGGTGTTGAACGGATTTATCATGGCATGCAAAACTACTAAAGGGTAGATAACCCTTCCGGTGAACATCGCCGGGACAATCCAAGAGACAAAATTCTACGTGATTGAAGGGGACATGAGGTACAATTCCCTATTCAGAAGGTCATGGGTTCACAACATGAAGGCGATACCCTCAACCTTACACCTGGCACTGACGTTCCCTACGCAGGGAGGAATCAAGACGGTCTAAGAAGAGCAGCTGGCCACAAAGGAAATGTTCGTAGTCGACGAGGTGATCCCGGTGCCCGTAGTCTCAACATAAAAAATATGGAGCCGACCAGGAAGGAAAAAATTAAATAGCAATCACCAATACCAGTACCGACAGAACTAGGACAGCGAGGAGTAGACGAGGAGGATGATTACGGAGTTCCTAGATCGTTCATAGCTCCTGATAATACCGATGCCACCAAATCGACTGTCGAGGAGTTGGAGCAAGTCATATTGATCGAAAACTTACCAGATCAGAAGGTATACCTAGGCATGGGGTTATCTCCCGAGTTCAGGAAAAAACTCATTGAATTTCAAATGGCTAACATAGATTGTTTCGCTTGGTCCCATCTTGACATGACAGGGATCCGGCCGGAGATAACCACTCATAAGCTGAGTTTGGACCCGAAGTTTCATCCGGTTAAGTAGAAAAGGAGACCGCAGTCCCAGGTCAAGCATACATTCATCAACGATGAGGTATCTAAACTCCTTAGAATAGGGTCCATTCGGGAAGTTAAATACCCGGACTAGTTAGCTAACGTAGTAGTAGTACCTAAAAAGGAAATAAGCTAATAATGTGCGTGGATTACAAAGATCTGAACAAGGCATGCCCTAAGGATTCTTTTCCTTTGCCTAACATCGATCGGATTATTGACGCAACGGCCAGGAAAGAGATACTCAGCTTTCTCGATGTCTGTTTCGGGTACAACCAAATTCAAATGGACCCGGGCGATCAAGAAAAGGCTTCTTTTATCACTAAATTCGGCACCTATTGCTATAACGTAATGCCGTCGGATTAAAGAACATCGGCTCCACCTATCAACGCCTAGTAAATTGAATGTTTGAAGAAAACATAGGGAAATCAATGGAAGTCTATAGTGAGGACATGTTAGTCAAGTCCCTACGAGCAAAGGACCATTTGAAATATTTGCAGGAAACCTTCAACATATGGAAAAAATACAATATGAATCTGAACCCAAAGAAATGCGCATTCGGGGTTGGATCAGTAAAATTCCTCGAGTTCATGGTATCTAATCGAGGAACCGAGATCAATACCGACAAAATCAAAGCCATAGAAGACATTACCATGGTGGACAACATCAAGGCCGTTCAGAGGCTGACCAATCGTATAGCCACCCCGGGCCGGTTCATATCGAGGTCCTCGGATAAAAGCCATCAGTTCTTCTCACTGTTGAATAAGAAAAGCTTTTCCTAGACCCCGGAATGCCAACAAGCTTTGGAAGAACTCAAACGATACTTGTCGAGTCCGCCCCTACTCCACACTCCAAAGGCGAACGAACAGTTATACCCTTACTTGGCGGTTTCGAGGTGGCGGTAAGTGGAGTCTTAGTCCGGGAAGAGGAAGGTACACAATTTCCTATTTACTATGTCGGTAGAACTCTAGGCGAGGCCGAAACGAGGTATCCTCACCTGGAAAAAGTGGCGCTCGCTTTTGTACGCGCCTCCAGGAAATTAGAACCATACTTTCAATACCACCCCAATGTGTCATAACCTCTTACCCACTGAGGAACATCATTAACAAACCCGAGCTCTCGGGCCGACTGACCAAATGGGCCATCGAAATCAGTAGGTACGATATCGAGTATCGACCCTGAACAGCCATAATGCCCATAGTTTAAAGGGAATTATTGCTAACCTCGAGGACTACCTCGGGAATTTGGACCCTTTTTACGGATGGTGCCTCGAACTCAAAAGGGTCCGGTCTCGACATCATTCGAAACCACCTACGAGGAATGTAGTTAGACAGTCTATTAGAACTGTGAAATTGACTAACAATGAGGCCGAGTATAAGGCCATAATTGCATGTCCCAAATTGGCTAAAAGCCTTGAGGCCGAGATGATCAAAGCTAAGTGTTATTCCTTCCTTGTGGTATATCAAGTCAATGGGACATTCGTAGTGAAAGAGGAACAAATGCAAAGGTAATTAGATAAATTACAGGTAACGCAGCATCAATTCAAGGAATGGACCGTACAGCACATCCCCCAATATCAGAATAGCAAGGCTGATGCTCTGGCTAGCTTGGGGTTATTGGTTGATGACGATGAATTCAGTTCGGGAGCTGTAGTACAGCTCATGAAGTCGGTGATAGAAGAAGGCCACGGCGAAGTAAACTCAACGAGTTTAACCTAGGATTGGAGGAACAAGTACATAGACTACATGAAGACTAGGAAATTGCCCTCGGATCCCAAAGAATCGAGAGCCCTATGTACCAAGGCTGCCAGATTTAGTTTGGTCGAAGGAACATTGTTCAGGAGGATCATTCTCTAGCCAGATGCTTAGGGCCGGAGGATACCGAATATGCATTGAGAGAAGTTCATGAAGGCACTTGTGGGAATCATTCGGGGGCAGAATCTTTGGTCCGAAAATTAATCAGGGCCGGCTATTATTGGACCGAAGTGGAGAAAGATGCAAAGGACTTTGTACGAAAATGTGACGACTACCAGAGACACACACTGATGATCCATCAATCGGGAGAGCTCCTCCACTCGGTCATGTCCCCGTAGCCGTTTATGAAGTGGGAATAGACATCATCGGTCCCCTACCGTGGGCACCTGGTAAAGCTAAATTCATACTATTCATGCCCGATTATTTTTCCAAATAGGCCGAGGCCCAAGCTTTTGAAAAGGTCCGGGAGAAAGAAGTCATTGACTTTATATGGGACCACATAATATGTCGGTTTGGGATACCAGCCGGGTCGTTTGCGATAACGAGAAACAATTCATCGGCAACAAGATAATAAATTTGAAGATCACAAGATTAAGAAGATACTATCAACACCTTACCACCCTAGTAGGAAAGGACATGCGGAATCAACAAACAAGACCATACTTCAAAACCTAAAAAAGAGGTTGACCTATGCTAAAGGGAAATGGAAGGAAATCCTGCCCGAAGTCCTACGGGCATAATGTACGACCTCGAAGTCTAGTACCGGGGCCACTCCGTTTCGTTGGTCTATAAGGTTGAAGCCTTAATACCAGTCGAATTGTGAGAATCGAGCTTAGGTTCCAATATGCGATAGAAGAGTCAAACGGCGAGGCCATGATCACGAGCCTGGAACTATTGGATGAAAAGCGGGATACCGCCCTAGTCCATTTGGTCGCCCAAAAATGGTGAATAGAAATATACTACAACCGAAGAGCCAACTTCCGACACTTCTAATAAAATACTTGGTGTTGAGGAAAGTAACATTACACACTCGAAACCCGACTGAGGGGAAGCTGGGACCAAATTGGGAAGGACCGTATCAAGTCGTTGGAATTACCGGCAAAGGCTCATACAAACTCAGAGCAAGAAACGGTGTGCAACTACCGAACAACTGGAACGTGACACATTTAAAGCGATACTACTGCTAAGGTACGAACTCAATTATTCTTTAATCATATTATGAGTCGGACTAACATTTAATGGCAAATGGCCAAGGGTGGATGTGGCTACTAGGTCTGAAAGCACGCATTGCACTCTTTTTTCCTTGAACTGGTTTTGTCCCAAAATAGATTTTTCAGCAAGGTTTTTAACGAGGCAACAGTAAAACGTGTTAAAATTGATTTGAAGACTGGTCTCAAACGGAGTCAATGATCGTTCACTTCGTATCAACAGTATCCGAGTCTTCTCAAGCTCGAACTCGAAGCTAAGGCTTGGTGGTTAGGCTTCATTGTAAGGGCCAAACGGTCGTTTGAACCGTGCTCACATATTCCACTCTAGCCATAATACAAGTTTTTATTAAGGGTGGGCGTTACGGTACTTCGGTATGGAATTTATGAATTAAGATTCGGTAATTCGGTATCCGGTATATCAATTGTGCATATCAAATATCGTACCAAAGTAATTCGGTATGATTCCATATTTTCTTATTGGGTTCGGTACGATTCAGTACGGTTTCGGTATCACACCGTCCTTATCTAACATGACAAGAAGTGGCACTGGCCACTGGTGATTCGGTGAAGCTGTTCATCCATGGAACAACGCATGAACATTTCATGAAGTTCCTACTTAGAATCCCAAGCCTAAGGGATGTAAAACTGAGAGAAGATTATAACTATCCCGCGCCAGAGAATGACATAAGCACAGAAATGAGAGTAGGCTCCTTGAGCCGCTTTGAGGCGGCATTAAACAGACGCCGGATTTGTGATTGACGCAACGAACAAATAATATTGTGCAAATTTCCAATATCTAATTGTCCTTAGTTTATTCCTGATTGATGCATTGAATAGATACTGTTATGCAACTTTTCAGTACCCAATTCATAGAGTATATTCCTGGGGTAGTGTAAGAAATGGGAATAGTTAAATAATTCGGCATTCCGCTATACCGAAATATCGAAACCTCAATACCGAAGATCGTACCGAAATATCGAAATACCGAATTATACAGAAATACCGAATAAACCAATATTGAAATACCGAATTAATTCGGTCCGGTTCGGAATTTGAATTTTCGTATTTTATGCCCACACCTAGTTTCTATGCGCTTTCGATCATGTACTTTACACACTGAGAAATGAAAAAAAAGTACAGCCTTGCTATTACTCATTTTCTTGATTCTTTAATTCCGAATCCTAAGAGCCCACGGGCTACCCCCACTTGGGAACTATCGAGCCCAAGTTCTACGCCTACTCTGGGACTGTCGCCCAAAGAAAGTTCGGACAACCCGGGCTACCAAATTCCGGAGGCACCAAACCTATTAGGCAGTGCCCAAATATAAAAGGCTACTACCACCCTAAAAACGGCTCAGAGACGTCCGAAGCTCGTAATAAGAAAGTAAGGCCTTTATATGAACCTGAAACCTGCTAAAAGATTACCCTCGACAAATGCATCGTCTAAAATCACTTAAGCATCTTGTAAAAAAATTCGGTCACGCCGAGTTTTAAAAGCCTCGAGCAAACAAAGTTGTATCGAGGTCGGGCTCCGTTCGGACCTCTGAAAAACGAACGCTCCATAACTACATTTGATTTTATGCTAAGGCATTAAAAACATTACATGAGTAGAAATTATGAAAAGATGCTGGAAAAGTAAAGACACGAAATTGCGAGAAAGAGAAAATTTCATATATATTCTGAAATATATTTACAAAGGCCCATTAAAAACGGACTCAAAATAATATATATATATATATATATATATATATATATATACACACACACACATGAGACAAAAACAAAAAAAGTACTAACGTATCTACGCCTAATCTTCACCGGGGCCCGACTCGTCGCCAGAACCATCGGAGCCATCGGAACCCTCGGAGCCTTCGGCACCTTCAGGCTCATAAAGCTCCTTTGCCTCACCCTCAAGCTTTTTGGATTCCTCGATCTCAGCCAACAGGTCCAAACCTAGGGCGTGGATCTCTTCGAGGGTCTCTCTTTGGGATAGCCACTTCACATATTCAGCCTTTGTCTTTAGGCAGGTCCCGGCTGCCTCCACAATACTCAGCCACCATCTCTTTGTCATCGGCAGAGGTTGTGTACAATTTGGACTTTATTGCCTCATATTCTCTACCAAGGGCATCCCGCTCTGCGACGGCCGAGCTCAGTTGTACTCGAAGATCATCATTCAGCTAAGACTATTTATCAGCTTTGTCCTTCGCCGCCTGGAGTTTGTTCTCAAATGATGTCAGCTTCGCCTTCGTGGTTTCCTTCTCCGAAGCCAGCAGGTTCATTTTGCCTTTCCACCCTTCGGTCATGGCCTTGACCTCGTTCATCTCGGCTCGGAGCTGGTTGATCAGGTCGATATTCTATTGGACCTGTGAGGTTGTGTTGTTAGTCACCACGACTAGCTCCTCATTTTTAGCTTCAAAGACCTTTACCTTTTTGCCTAGGTCGGCATTTTCCTACTTCAGGGTCGAAGTTTCCTTCTCAGCCCTGTCCAGCTCGGCCTAGAGGTCTTTGACGGCCCCGCCTGTTGCTCACTGAGAAGCCTATACATGTCTTTCTTCCGGACCTGCTCCTTGAGCTCGAACTCGAGCTGGCTGATTTCCAAGCGGTACCAGAGGAAGCTCTCATGGTGAAGCACTGAGGCCTGCAAAACAACAAAAATAGTAAGAGACATTAAAACTTAAGTGGAATTCAAAAGAGGGTGCACATGTGTTGATGTCTTACCCGGTTCAGCGCCTACTGCACCTCGTTGAAGATACTTGACGCGCCCACCTCGTTCATCTTTGCCTAGTCCTCCTCGGTCACCAGTTATCGGAGGTAGGTGGCTATGCCCACTGGAGCGGATAGAACCTGAGCATCCTCTCGGACCGTAAGAATGACTATTTTCTTGTGGACGGGGTCCACGCTCGGTGCGGGAAACTGCTTCACCTGTTTTGGGCTCGAACTCGGCCCACTAGCTCTTGGGGGCACATCCTTTCTCGGGATCTCCAGGTCGCCCAGCCCGGAAAATTCTTCCAAAGTGGACATGTCCATGCCATCGAAGAAGGAGTGGAGAGGGTTGTCTGTACCCTGAACTCCTTCGCTTGACTTTTCCTTACCCGTTTGTGCCTCTTCAAGCATGGACTCGGTATAGGAGGGCATCTCGATTATATCAATCACACCGGTCACCTCCTTCAGTACAGGAATAGATTCTTGGGAGGACACAACATTCGTCCCCACTTTGGCCTCTCGAATCGAAAGAGGATCGGCCTCGTGGCCCCTTCCCTCAGTCATTACCTGCTCCCCGGTAGGGGTCGATCCATGGGCGACGAAGATGTCATCTTCTTCGGGCTCATCCTTGATCCAATGAAGGAAGTCAGGGTCCGGTACCCCAGACTTAGTATTCTTCTTGGGCTTACGAGCCCGAGAAGCCGCCCTCTTTTTTGTCTTCTCCTCGGGATCTGGGGAGCCCGAGGACTTTCTTTTCCTCTTCTTCTTCCTTGCGGCAGCCCCGGACTATCCCAAAACAGAGGGATCGACAAGTAAGGACGTATCCCCGTCCCCATCCAGTGGCCTAAGTTCGGTCGTCTTAGGCAAACCTACGTGGGAAAGGAAAAGAATTTAGCATTATATAAGTTTGGGGCGTAGTAATAACTATTCGGGGGAAAGCCTTACCATGAGAACGGGCCTCCTATCTGCCTTTCGAAAGTTTGCACCACACGCTCTTAGTAGGACATCTGCCTACAGATTCCTTCGATCCACTTCTTGATCCGGAGGACCGCATTGGGAACCCGTGCAACAGCTGCACGACCATAAACACTGCTGATGAGCGAAGAAATAAAGGAAAATTAAAACTTAAGGAAAGACTGCATTTACGAGATGCATTCCACTTCTCGGGGAAGAGCAGGAACTCGGGAGGGATCAGATCTTCAGTTTTTTTATACGAACAAAACGCCCCTGCTATCCTCGGTCTCGGTCCTCGTCAATGCTCGAAAAGGGAGCTTGCTGGCTTGGTGAACAAGCTTGATTAGTTCCCCTCAAGAAATTTGGGGATTGTACAAACGGAGTAGGTGGTCGAGCGTGAACCGAGGAGATTCGGTGTTGTTCACAAAATTGCGTAGGAGGATAACGATCCTCCAAAGGGACGAGTAGATTTTCCCGAGGCACACCTCGTACCTCTTACAAAAGGCCAAAACTACTGGGTCTACCGGGCCCATCGTGAAGGAGTAAGCGTAAATGCTTAAATACCCCTCCACATGGGTAGTAATATTGTCCTTAAGCCCAGGGACTACCACGTCCTTGCCTTCCCATTTACAGTCCTCTCGGACTATTAGAAGGGTATCTTCGGTAATAGAGCATATGTATCTCCACGCTCCTTCACCTCGGTCTTGTTTGGTGGAGGCCTTCTCGACCTTGAAGTCATCCCTGACTGAACAGCCCCCGGGTATAAAGTTTTTGATGGGGGGCTCTGAGGCCGCCTCGGGAGCAGCCACCTCGGCATTTGTAGTCGGGTGGGAAGATGAAGATCGAAAAGTGAAAGATGTATAAAATGTCGAAGCTTTTATACGGGAAAATATAATCAATACGCGACGTTTCACATTCGAAGGCGGCCAGCCGATGATTGATACGTTTCCGAAGTTAGAACGATGCGATTGATGGGACGTTTCATCTTATCTGTCATCTCGGTTGTAACATACGAAGGAAGGAACCAGGGTTCATCTATCATTTCCCATCGTTTCGGCAAACCTACTCCTGGGAAACAAGGGGGCTATCTGTATTCGGGTAAAATCGGGGCTAACGCATACCCCGATCTCCCGGTGGGTCAAACGAAGCAAGGATATGACTACATGGGATCGGAATCGGAGCTGGAAACTTCTTGTACCGAGGCCCGAATGGAGTGCTCGCCACCGGGTCTGAAAAGACAATATTCCCCGAACCTAAAACGAGCTCCGTGACCTCGGGAAACATGGCAACGATTACACACGACTAACGGAGGGTCATGATATCCGCATCCCACCAGATATCACGGCGCGGATCTCACCCGATATCGATAGCGGATCTGTAATTGACGAGAAAGAAGGATTTTTACCTTTTTTAGAATTATACTATGGATGAAATTCACCTACTTTATAAAGGAAAAACTTTTATTTAATAGGACACATTGTAACAGGAAAACCAAGAAATACAAGTTTATTTTTCTGCTTTCTAGCCATTGCAAAGTTCTTATTTTATTGTTGTTCTTTATACACGATTGGCTCCGAGTTAAGGGTCCGATCAAGGGCAAACTACTGTTCAGCTTAAATTCGAGGCCAGTATTAACGTCACAATTGGTTTGATTATTTCTTTTTGTCTTTAACTCGTTTATCTAACATTCTTAATTATTTGTGTTGAATCAATCCACGTATCCTTAAAATCGCATATAAATACAATTGTTATTCGTTTTAAGGGTGAACCAACAGATTGAAGAAATATTGGTGGAAGTTCTCGTATATATTTGCTCCGAAAAATTATGTAAAAGGAAATTTGATTGCAATACATCTCATACATAGTAAATAATACAGATGTAAATTAGAAAATAAATTAAAAATCGATAAGCTTTGGTACAGAAAAGTTAAACATAATTAGATACTGCATAGAGTGTATAATAAATGCAACTTTCTTTACATTTAAAGCAACTTGATTATTTAAATTATTTAAAGAGCAATCATTAAAGTATTGTTTGACAATTAAGGAAATCGACATTATATACTTTCAGGAGTGAAGAATGCAATTCAGACTTTACTTTCCTCATTGATATGATATGAGGTTTAATTATGGGGAATTTTCATAACTAAATAATTACCACTGCCTCTATTATAATTGCGGGTAGCATGTAATTATCTTATATTAGTCTTAGGATACACGCGTTGTTGCCCGTATAGCCCATTTCAAAGAATAATATTTTAATAAAAATATATGTATTTGAGTTATAAAATAAAAAATTTAAAAAGTATAAATTCCTACAAAATACAATAAAATTTATACTTTGTAAATTTTTTACGCTTTATAGCAAAGAATTCAATGACGTTCTTCCTCATTGGTATAACTTGATGGTTAAAAGAAAAATAAACTTTTGAGTAAAAGAAAAGTATCAATCCATTATCTATTTATCTATTATTATTATTTTTCAATATCTAAAGGAAATTGAAGTTTCTCTTGATTTTTCAAAAATAAAGCTTTGCGGATCTGGATAAAAGTGATTAGCGAAAAGTGTCATATGAAAGGAAAATAGAGTGACAAAATTGCTCTTATACAGTAATAATTTGTGCTGGAATTCTTAGTTACGACATAAGAGTTGTAAGAAAATAATACTCCCTCTGTTTCAATTTATGTGAACTTATTTCCTTTTCGGTCCGTTCCAAAAAAAATGACTCCTTTCTAAATTTGGTAACAATTTTGTTTTAACTTACAATTTTACCCTTAATGACAAGTTTTTCTAACCACATAAATACTCTGGACCCCACTTTGACTTGTTTAGGATCACAAATTTCAAAAGTCTTTATTTTTTCTTAAACTCCGTCCCCAGTAAACAGATTCACATAAATTGAAACGGAGTGAGTAAATACTTCAAGGACATGGGCGAGAATGCTACCCATTTAAACTTCACAAATTAGTGTGATAGCTATGTTACGTTGTTTAAATAAAGAAATGATTCTTATAATGTTTTTATTAATTAGTTCAAATAAGGAAATATTCAATATATAAAATTTTAGTTGATTTCAAAGGCCTAAATATTAAGAAAAATAGCTAAATGATAATTTTGTCCAATTTAAAAATAATTTTAAAGGCTAAAAGGGTAAATAACATTTCACTAAGGGTCTTCATACTTTTAATATAATACTAGCCTCTTAGTACGCGCGTTACGCGTGTGCCCAATCTCTACAATTACAAAATTATAAAAGATAATATAGTTATTATATTAAAAATTACGTTGAGTTAAATATTAATTAAAAGTTAAACAAAAAAGTGTAAGTTCTTAAAATTAATGCTTGTTGATCACATTCGACTAACTCAATAAGGAAAGAAACAATATAAAGGTTCCTAATCATCTCTATCAAGATATTCAACTAAAACATTGTGATGACCCAAAAGGTCATCTTCTGTTTTAGAATCCGATTTCGTATTCCGAGGCCTTGAAAACCTTATTTTCTTTCTCCTCGATTTGTGTGCGCAGTCCAGACGTGTTTCCAAAAAGTCTTTATATAAAAATTTGAGAAAAAATATTGAGTTTTGCCTTTAAAATTGATTTAAGTTGACTTCAATCAACATTTTGACTAAATGGACCCGGACCCGTGATTTGACGGTCCCGGAGGGCCCGTAGTAAAATATGGGACTTAGGCGTATGCCCAAAATCGAATTTCGAGGTCCCTAGCCCGCGAAATGAATTTTTGAAGAAAATTATTAAACTGAAAATATAATAGTTTTTAGAAATTGAATAATGCTTGATCTTGTTGCACTACAAGAAAAGTGTGAATTACAAGGGGATTTTCTTGGGGATTATACAGAAAAATTCGCATGTATTTCAATTTCATGCGGATTTTCTTACGAAATTTTTTTTGAAGAAAACACCTTCGCAGGTAATTATTACCTGTGAATTTTAAAATTTCCATGTAACTTACCTGGGAATTTTGAATCCGCATATCAATCATCTGCGACTTTTGTTGCAAGAAACACTAAAAATTCGCAAGAAACTTTTGATAATAATTCGTGACAAAAAAAACTTTCTTGTGGATTTTCATAGGGAAAATATCCCCAAGTAGATTCCTAAGGTATATTTGATAAATGTTCGTTAAAGAAATACATCCATTATTGGTAGTGTTATGTTTTTTTAATTTAATTTTTCTATTATTAATTCCTTTGTTGACTACTATATTTAGTGTAAGTATTTGCACATTTATTTTCGTTGGCCTTCAAATATTTTCCCTATATATCATTGTGTGCATCTATTGATAACTTTTAATATAGTACTAGTCTCTTAGTACGCGCGTTACGCGTGTGCCCAATCTCTATAATTACAAAATTTTAAAAGATAATATATTTATTATATCAAAAATTACGTTGAGTTAAGTATTAATTAAAAGTTAAACAAAAAAGTATAAGTTCTTAAAATTAATGTTTGTTGATCACATTCGACTAACTCAATAAAGAAAGAAACAATGTAAAGGTTCCTAATCATCTCTATCAATATATTTAACTAAAACATTGTGATGACCCAAATAGAATCCGATTTCGTGTTCCGAGGCCTTGAAAACCTCATTTTCTTTCTCCTCGATTTGAGTGTGCAGTCCGGGCGTGTTTCCGAAAGCCTTTATATAAAAATTCGAGAAACATATTGAGTTTTGCCTTTAAAATTGATTTAAGTTGATTTCGGTCAACATTTTGAGTAAACGGACCCGGACCCGTGATTTGACGGTCCCGGAGGGTCCGTAGTAAAATATGGGACTTGGCGTATGCCCGAAATTAAATTCTGAGGTCCCTAGCCCGAGAGATGAATTTTTGAAGAAAATTGTTAAACTGAAAATATAATAGTTTTTAGAAATTGAATAATGTTTGATCTTGTTGCAGGTATCGGGCCCATATTTTGGTTCCGGAGCTCGGTACAGGTCCGTTATGATATTTATACCCTATCTGTGAAGTTTGGTGAGAAACAGAAGTGAGTTGACGTGATTCGGACCTTTGGTTGAGAAAATAGAAAGTTTGAAACTATCTTGAAAATTTTACGTGTTTTGGTGTTGAATTCATAGTTCTAGGTGTTATTTTGGCGATTTGATCGCATGAGCAAGTTCGTATGATGTTTTAAGACTTGTGTGCATATTTGGTTTGGAGCCCCGAGGGCTTGGGTGAGTTTTGGATAGGATACGGAGTGTTTTGAAACTTAAGAAAATTTCTGGTATATTGCAGGTCTGCAGACTTCGCATTTGTCAAGTCTGGCTCGCAAATGCGAGCATCACATTTGCGATCAGTAGGGTTGGGAGGGGTCCCTCGCAATTGCGAAGCTCAACATCACATTTGCGATAAGAACAGGTCGCACTTGTGAACAACTGTTCGCATTTGCGATAGTAGCAGGTCCTGGACATTCTTCGCATTTGCGATGGAATGTTCGTATTTGCGAACCCCTGATCGCAAATGCGATAACTACAACTGTTCAAAAACAATTTTGGAGGGAATTTGTTATTCATTTCTCAAATTTTCAAACCCTAAATTTCAAGAGGTGATTTTTTAAAGACCATTTCTTCCCCAAATCATAGGTAAATGATTCTTAACTCATTTCTTCAAATCTATTTCACCTTTTTACAAGATTTCATCTTAGAATCTAGGATTTTTCATGGTGGAATTGGGTGTTTTTGGGTAGAAGCAAGGAATTTCGAAATTTGAGGATTTAGACTTCAAATTGAGGTCGGATTCCAAAATCAATTGTATATGCGGGCTCGGGGGTGAATGGGTAATCGAATTTTGGTCCGAACTTCGAGTTTTGATCAAGTGGGCTCGGGGTCGATTTTTGACTTTTGGGGAAAATGTTGGAAAATCTATAATTATGCATTGGAATTGGTTTCTTTAGCGTTAATTGATGTTAATAAGTTAATTATGAATAGATACGAGCGGATTGGAAGTGAAAAATAAGGGAAAACGGTATTTGAGGCTTGAGTTTGGCCGTGGATTCGAGGTAAGTGTTGTGGCTAACTTTAGCTTGAGGGATTAGGTATTGTTTCCGTATCTGCTACATGTTTAGTTGTTAAGTACGATGTATAGGTGAGGTGACGAGTATCTATACGTTGTTGTCTAGTCATAGCATGCGAGTGAGTCTTATACTTGTGATCGTTGTGTTTCTTTATACGTATTGTTCCTGCTTAAACTGGTTATTACTCATGTTAAACAAGTCTTATTATGCTTTTCCTGGTTTTGCATATTGGTTGAGTATTGGCTCAAGTTGAGATTTATGTTGTGAAGTTAAATGATGAAACAAGGTTGTTTAATTATGATTCCCTTGCCGGGTTGTTATTGTTTTTGTTGTTTCTTATGGTGAGGAAGAGTGACAAAACACGAAGGGTGATGCCGTGCACGTTTCTATTACTTTATGGTGAGGAAGAGCGATAAAGCACGAAGGGTGATGCCGTGCACGTTTCTATTACTTATGTGGTGAGGAAGAGTGATAAAGCACGAAGGGTGATGCCGTGCACATTTCTATTATTCATATGGTGAGGTTGAGTGGTAAAGCACGAAAGGTGATGCCGTGCACGTTTCTATTATTTATTACCCGGTGAGGTTGAGAGTAAAAGCACGAAGGGTGTTGCTCCCAAACGCACACGCAAGTATGCGTGGTCGACAAGTAATATAGGATTGTAAGTCCAGATGTCGTACCCACAGGGACTTGTGATTAACTATCAACTAAATTAAACCAAATAATTAATCTATTCAAGCGAATCCTAGCGTATGAATATTTAACTAAAATTAATCTAAAGTAACAAAGAGATTAAAGAAAATAAGTTGGCGAATTATAGAGACGAATTCAATGTGAGTGAATATTCTAGAGCTATGGGTTAGCTAACAATCCCGTTGAGTTTTCCACTTAAATCGTCTAATTAATTTATCTGGTTCATTGGTTGACAAGGTTAATATTGCTCGTAGCCTTCTCCCATAGTACAACTCGCCTATTCAAGCTAACCAAACGCATATATTCCTATGGAATTAGGATTAACAAGAACGCATTTGTAATTCCCGTATAATAACCAAGCAAGGCGATTAGGTATATTCCTATCCTAACCGCAAATCCGCCCCTCCTCCCCCCCCCCCCCTAGAGTTAAGATCTTGCTCTACTCAATCTTATATGCAATTTAGAATTCCCTCTCCCGAGTTCAATCCTAGATTCATAGATAGTATTCAATTGGTGATCAAGCAATCAAATAATTAAGTGCAAGATTGAATAAATAAACCAATATGATAAAATAATAAGAACAATTCAAGCTTTAAACTATAACGTTCATGTAGCACCCAAAACTCTAGAACTAATGAACTATGGGATTAAAGGAAGAGAAGAGAAGAAAAACTAGTTAGAAGCCTCCTCCAAGCGTGGGTTGTGTTCCTCCACGTGAATTCTCCTCCAAAATATGTTAGCTCCCTCCAAAGTGGCGTTTCCCTCCCCCAAAAATATGTTTAGTCTTGCTTTTATACGTGTTGGGTAAGTCTAGGGCCGAAATAACCTTGTCCCGGGCGAAATTGGAGAAAATTCACATCATTGGCGCCCTGGCTAGCGCCAGGCGCCCTCCACGGTGCTCCAATATTTTAGCTTTTGTTTCTGGCACCACAGGTAGGGTTGGGCGCCATCTGCGGCGCTGAAATGTCCAACTTTCTTGTTTTTGTCCGTTTTGGCTCTAGTTTCGCACATTCCGCGTCCGATTTCTCCCGGATCATTCCTACACATAAAAATGCATCAAATTAACATAAATCAACACATTTCACATCCTAAATCCATGAAACAAAAGCAAGATATGAGGTGATATCCATGAACACCTCCATTATGTCTTCGACCATGTCAGTGAATATGGCCATCATGCACCTTTGAAATGTGGCGGGTGCATTGCATAGGCCAAAGGGCATCCTCCGAAAAACATAAATTCCATATGGACATGTGAAGGAGGTCTTCTATCTGTCCTCTGGTGCAATGGAGATTTGGTTGTACCCTGAGTACCCATCCAAAAAACAGAAGTGGGACCTCCCTGCCAGTCTATCAAACATCTGATCAATGAAGGGAAGTGGGAAGTGGTCTTTCCGGGTGGCCAGATTTAATTTCCTGTAGTCCATACGAATTCTCCAGCCTGTGACGGTTCTTGTAGAGATCAGATCATTGTTATCATTTTTGACCACCATCATACCACCCTTCTTAGGAATGCATTGCACCGGGCTAACCCAATTGCTGTCAGAGATGGGGAAAATGATTCCCGCATCCAACCACTTAATCACCTCCTTCTTCACCACTTCCTTCATGTTGGGGTTCAGCCTTCTTTGGTGCTCCCTCGAAGGTTTGTGCCCCTCTTCCAGCAGAATTTTGTGCATACAATATGCTGGGCTAATCCCTTTAATGTCAGCCATGGTCCACCCAATGGCAGTCTTGCACTCCTTGAGTACCTGCAAAAGTTGTTATGCCTGCACATCTAACAAACTAGATGAGATAATAACAGGTAATGTGGAGTTAGGTCCTAATAATGCATACCTGAGACGGGCAGGCAGTGGCTTCAACTCTAGCTTTGGTGGTTCTTCTATGGACGGCTTGACTGGAGGAGTTTCTCTGTTCTCTAAGTGCAGGGGCTCGAATTCAAGTGTTCTATCCCAAAACCCTCTGCCCTCTAGAGCCAGCACCCATTCTGCAATTTTTCCCCATTCACCTCATCTAAATTCACAAGACATGCAGCAAGAGGATCCTCAATAGTCAATGTCTCATCATCCGCTTCCACGATTACATCCACGGCATCAATAAGAGAACAATTCGCGAATTCACTTGGTCACCTCATAGATTT
The DNA here is from genome assembly GCF_001879085.1 of Nicotiana attenuata. Classification (NCBI taxonomy): domain Eukaryota; kingdom Viridiplantae; phylum Streptophyta; class Magnoliopsida; order Solanales; family Solanaceae; genus Nicotiana; species Nicotiana attenuata. The sequence continues at coordinate 884,190 of NW_017670358.1, forward strand.
CTGCATGTTGAATGTTATCTCCTCATCGTTCAACCTCATCTCGAGCTCCCAGTTTCACAATCAATGAGAGCTCTCCCTGTGGACAAGAACGGCCTTCCTAAAATTATGGCAATTTATTCATCCACCTTACAATCCAGAATACAAAATATGCAGGGAACACAAATTTCCCTACCTGTATCAACACGTCATCCAAAATACCAGAGGTTCTTTTCACAGTTCTGTCAACCAGCTGCAACAACATAGATATGGGTCTAGCTCGTCCAATCCCCAACCTCTTATAGATCGCCAGGGGCATAAGATTTATGCTAGCCCCCAAATCACAAAGTGCCTTGGCAAAGGCAAAGTTACCAATGGTGTGGGGAATTGTGAAACTCCCTGGATCAGGCAACTTCTCAGCAACTGGTCTAGTCACCACAGCACTGCAGGTCTGAGTTAGAGTCACTGTGGCCAAATCTTGGAAGTCGAATTTCCGGGACATCAAGTCCTTCATCATTTTTGCATAACCAGTCATCTCCTTCAAAGCATCGATCAATGGAATATTTACTAGGATTTGTTTTAGTATCTCCAAGAATTTCTTGTATTGTTCCTCTTTCTGGTATTTGGCCAGCCTCTGCGGGAATGGTGCTGGAGGTCTCTTCTTCCCAATGATTTGGGTTTTCTCTTTGTCAGACACCACCTCAACTACCGGTTCTTGGGCTGTCTCAGCTTCATTCTCAGTCTCAATCTGTGTGTTGGTTTCTTCCTGGGCATGTTGTACTATCACCTCTATCAGTTTTGTTGAATCATCTAGCTCAATGGGCACTGGTACAAGTGTCTCAGCTTGTCTGCTTTCTCGAGCCCTCTCTTTCTCTAAGTCTAAGTCTCTGCCATTGCGTAGACTCACTGCCATCAGCTGCTTCGGGCCTTGATCTTTTGGATTTACCTGAGTGTCTGCAGGCAATGTCCCATGAGGACGATTATTCAAAGACATCAAAATCTGGCCCATTTGCACTTCAATATTCTTTATAGCTGACTCATGTGCATCTACTCCTTCACTCATTTTCGCATTTGACCCAATAACCTGCTGCATCATTGCCTCGAGTCTAGCAAACCCATCTTCTTGTCTCCCACCATGTTGCTGTTGAGGAGGATGATAACCCTGCTGCTGATTTTGATTGTTGTATCCCTGTGGCCTTTGGTAGGGCGCCACATTATTGTGAGGTCGCATGGCTCCCATATTTCCATTGTTGTGCTGTGGATGGACTGGCCTGTATGGCTGATTCTGCTGGCCCTAATTCTGACCACCCTATCTCTGGCCCCCATAATTAGACACATAATTCATGTCCTCAGGGTAATGATGATGATCACTCTCTGCATTCCATTGGCTACCAATTGGCTGACTAATGCAAGATGTGCATAACCCCCCCATTGGCTGTATCTACAATGTGCACATGCTGCTTCTGCCCTGACTCATCCACCTTTTTGGTGAGTATACTCATTTGTGTCATTAAGGTGGCCATATTTTCAGCAAGAGTGTTGGATGGATCTAAGGGCACTGAATGAACTACTGGAGTGATAGGTGCATTCCTGGTTGTCCACCCCGAATTCGGTGCCATCTTGTCAAGAAGGACCTAGCTTTCTCTCCATGTTTTGCTCAAGAATGCTCCACCAGCTGAAGCATCAACATTAGCCTTCACGCTATCTGTCAGACCCATGTAAAACCACTGCCCCAACATCTGCTCTGGAATACCGTGGTGCGCACATATAACCAACATCCCTTTGAATCATTCCCATGTTCCTTGCAGTGTTTCCATTGGTTTCTGTTTGAAGCTCAAAATTTCATCAATTTTCTGAGCAGTCTTGTTGGGTGGATGAAAGTTATTCACAAATTGCTTGACTAACTCCTCCTAAGTGGTGATAGAATTAATGGAGAATGAATTTAACCAAGTCTGGGCAGCTCCTGTCACTGAGAATGGAAACAATAACAGCTTTATTGCTTCCTGAGTTACGTTAGGCTGCCTTTGAGTTTTGTAGATTGACAGGAAATTCTTCAAGTGCTATTGAGGATCTTCAATGTATGACCCCGAAAGTAGTCCCTTGTTTTGCAACAATTGCAGCATGTTGTTTGTGATTTGAAAAGATTCAACCTGTATCTGCGGGACTAATATCGCTGTGGCCAAATTCTCTGCTGTGGGTTGAGCCCAGTCAAAGAGAGGAGCCTCTGGCACAAGAGGCGCCACTACTGGCACAGCTGGGTCTATCACGTGATCCCCCATGTCTTGTTCAAGTTGTTCAGTTGATTGTTGTTGTTTGTTTTTCCCGTCGGCCCGATTCAAGGCCTTGAAAACTTTTTCGGGATCTGATAATGCTTCAAATACTTCACCAGTTCTCGATGAGTTTCTAGGCATGCAACTGTACAACCAAGTTAACAAACGTTAAAATTTCAATGTCTGGATTGAAAATAAAGAAAACTGACTACACTAAGAATTTTTGTATTTCTTTCAATTGTAATTGATAACATCGTTAATTCCCCGGCAACGGAGCCAAAATTTGATCACGTCCAACTATGTCTTATAAAAAGGACAAACGGTCGTTGCAAATATAATTAGGGTATTTAGCCCAGAGTCGAATTTCACAGGGAATTAACCTACCAATTACTTTTGTCAGACTCACTGAATTCTTTGTAATCAACTTCCCAGATATTTTGAATAACAATTGGTGATATATTTACTAACTATAACTGAATAAAGTTAAGTAAACTAAAAGCTAACAATGATTGAGTTGTAAACAATTAAGAGAAGGATTTAAGGTTGTGATTTCCCCTATTGATGGAATCCCTTCCTGTTATGTCTCGCATAGATTTGCTTAATCGTCTCTATCGATCATGAGCACTCTTACTAATTTCTCCCGAGTGATTACGACAATGCGCACTCTCCCGAGTTACGCTAGCTAGCTTTTATTACAGCTCACTTAGATCGTACCCAAGGTTTCATTATCCCTAATCCCACCATTAAACCCTCGGTTATTGATTCCTCATATACTTTGGGAGTGGTGTTGTTCAACAACTACCTAAATATTCACTCTCTCCCAAGTATTACATACTAAATAGGCACAGCTAATTAAAGATCCTATCAATTAACTACAACAAGAACATAGTTGAACAAATAGAGATTAAACTGGGCAAACTATATTAACATAACAAGAAGTTCATCCTCAACAGGTTCCATCAAAACCCTAGAATAAATAATTAGCTACTTATAATCGTGTTCATAATAACATCAAAATTCAACATGAATGATAAATACAAAAGGAAGAAAGGTAGAACTCGATGTCGAATTATCCCCCTTGCCTCTTGCCTCCTCTTGCCTTCACAAAAACAATAAAAACCTTGATAATGTCTTTTTGGGCGAGCTGGACCTCTTATATGTTAAGTGGAATTACCCCCAAACTTCCAAGTTTGCCCCTGAAATTTCTGCACTCCGGATGGACTAGTGCGGCCGCGCTCGAACCGCGCATACGGTTGAGTGTTCTGCCTCGATTTCCTGCTCTAGCGTGGTCGTGCTAAGGCCGCGCTAAGGTCGTGCTAGAGTGAATCAGCCTTTTTTCTCTTCTTTTCTTTCTTCTTTCACACGTACTCAGTCCAAGGGGCTTCCCTTGCTTTAATTTAGCTCCAAACACTGTCCTAAGTCTTCATAAGCACAACTTTCTCCTGCAAAACATGAAATTCACAATTAGAGCCATTTTATCGTTATTTAACCTTTATATAACGGTAAAGCATAGTCATGTTGGGGCATAAACAGTCGTCAAACTACATAAATCTAGCCTATTATCAATATATACAAACGAAACGAGCAAATATACAACTTCCATAAATTACTTTATTCATAGAAATACTAGAGATGCTTATGTTCTTGATTTTTCCATGTGTCTTATTATTCTATCGTCTGTTCATGGGTCTCAGAAAATACTTAAGTTGATAAAGTTTGTTTCGAGATGTTAATCAGAGGTAAAATGGTCTTATGACATTCCGAGAGATTTTATTGACGTACTTCTCATGCATTGCATTCATTTATACATGTACATTGACCCATGACCAGATGGCGTTATATATATATATATATATATATATATATATATATATATATATATATATATATATATATATATATATATATATATATATATATATATATATNTATATATATGTGTGTGTGTGTGTGTGTGTGTGTGTGTGTGTGTGTGTGTGTGTGTGTGTGTGTGTGTGTGTGTGTGTGTGTGTGATCACGCCCAACTATGCCTTATAAAAAGGACAAAGCGGTCGCTGCAAATATATTCCAGTTAACAATTCCGGAGTCGAATCCCACAGGGAATTAACCTATCAATCACAGCTATTGGACTCATAGAAATTCACGTATTCAATCTTCAGAGATATTTGAGTAACAAATTGGATGGTTATTAACTAAATATTACGTAATAAAAGTGCAGTAATTAAGAACTAGCTATAAACAGATTGTAAGCAAGAATGAGAATGGTCTATGTTTCTGATTTTCCCTGTTGTCGGAATCCTTCCCGCTACGTTTTCTATAAATTTGTCTAAGTCTTCTCTATCGATCATGAGCACTCTGATTGTCGTAACTCTCTCCCGACTAATTACAACAATATACTAGACATATTCTCCCGAATTACGCTAGCTAGCTTTTAAGTACAGCTCACTTAGATCGCACCCAAGGTTTCGTTATCCCTAATCCCACCTTTAAACCCTTCGTATTGATCCCTCATATACGTTAGGAGTGATGATGTTCAAAAACAACCTAAATATACACTCTCTCCCGAGTAATGCACACTAAATAGGAACAGCTAATTGAGGGCCCTTCAATCAACAGCAATAAGCATATAGTTGAACAAATAGATATAATACTATGGCAAATCTATATTAACATAACGAGAAAATCATCCTTCAACAGGTTCCATCAAAACCCTAGATTATGAGTTTAGCTACTCATACTCATAGAACAAATATCCAAAGTAATTTGCATAATTAAAGTACAGAAGGATAAAGTAATGTAGAAATCAATGTTTCCAACTCCCAAGTAGTGTTCCACGAGCGATTCTTGCCTCCGGTTGCAAAAGTCCTTCAAAGTGGCATTTTTGGGTCTATTTATATGTTAGGGAAGAGCCCTAAACGTGTAGGTCAACTCCTAGTCAAACCGGGAAACAATAAGAACCTTCAAAACTCGGGGCCTGGCCTTAGGCCTGGCGTCGCCTGGAAATCGCCTGGATAAAGCTAGCCTAGGCCTGGCTTTAAGCTGGCCTCGTCTGGATAAAGCCAGCCTAGGCCTGGCTTTAAGCTGGCCTCACCTGGATAAAGCCTGGGTAGGCCTAGCTTTAAGCTGGCCTCACCTGGATAAAGCCTGGTTAGGCCTGGTTAAGCTGGCCTCACCTGGATAAAGCCTGGTCGAGCTATCTTTTGCCCGACTTCTCTTTTCACCGTTCTCGAGCGCCCTTTCGACATTTAAGCATCAATTTAGCTCTACTTTCACTTTCGATGCACCTACACATAAAATAGCCTCCATTACGCTCAAACAAAGTGTATTTTAACATTAAAGCATGTAAATCGCAAAGCATATAATGTGCAAAAATCATGAATTATAGCCACACATCAATACCCCACACTTAAACATTTGCTCGTCCTCGAGCAATCACATTACATTTATGGACACAACCTATTAAGCAATTCCCTTAACTTATTATGCCAAGAATCTTTAAAATAGTTTAAGCACAAAGGCGTGACATCCTCGCCTCAATAATCGACTCACAAACACCATGCTTTATTCACAATTCACTTACTTACTCTAACATGGAGGTCAACAACATTACCTTTCCTTTATGAATCTGTGCCCTCACCCAATCAAAGAGCTTAGTTCCACACTCCATGAATTTTAATAACATAGGAACTTAAGATAGAAAAAATTCACACGCTCTCAGAAATAACATTCATATGCCCCAAATGACGTACCATAAGCTTGCCCTTAGTGTAATACTTCACTAATCGAGTTCATTCAGTCTAAGATCAAATAGGACTTTCATTGGTTGTAATGTAGGCTGCGGGTTGGATAGGATACATTTGGATATGAGTGACTACACCTCCCTTATGCACTTTAATACACATAATTAAACCTTCAATCTCATGCTTATGCCAAACCAAGATTTCACCTTACTTCACTATATTTCACCCCCTATTTCTTTAAGCACCAATACATCAAGGCCACCACCATCAGGATTTATGTATAATTTTTTATTCTTCATACCCTACTATATATATATATATATATATATATAAACTATTTTTTACTTTCTTTTCTTTCTTTTTTTTTCTTTTTTTTTCTTTACTCCTAACTGGTCGTTTATNNTTTTTTTCTCTTTTCTCTTTTTTTTTCTTTTTTTTTTCTATCCCAATGGCGTTTATTGACACACTTCTTTCGTTTCATCCGGTGCACCTTTCTCCTTATTTCATGTTCCACTCAAAAGCCAACCCACCACCCCACACTTTAACTTTTCCATAATTCATCACAATTCAAGTGCTTACGAGAGGTGACAAGGTTCAAATATACGGTTAATTCAAACAAAGGGGTACGGCTTGTAATGTGGTTACCAAAGAAACAGAATTATAGGCTCAAAGGGGTTAAATACGATACATAACATTTAGGTGGGTAGTTGATATATATCTGGCTTAACAAAGAATTGCCTAGATCA